>NC_081169.1:5814012-6114012 GCF_012432095.1 Onychostoma macrolepis
AATATCTTCATGGAACATGATCTTTACTTAATATCCTAATGATTTTTGGCATAAAATAAAAATGGATAATTTTGACCCATACAGTGTATTTTTGGCTATTGCTACAAATATACCCCAGCGACTAAAGACTGGTTTTGTGGTCCAGGGTCACATATTTGAATAGACATTGTGGGTAAAAATGACAGCAAAGAGCACTTGAATGTTTCTGATCCTTTTATTATTCACCATTCAAGAACACATCATTTGAATTAAACATTTTTAATAATATCAAAGATTCTCCTGCAGAGAAATACACACTGTGATCTCTTCTACAGTAACTTAAGCAGAAGAAAAAAATCAGAAAGCTAGTTATCTACACCAGATATATAAATACTATGCATCACATATGTTACACAGCATTTCTTCTTTTATTTGTCACATAGGCCCTAATATCTGACTGAGATGCATTTTTAAGAGGAATCATTTTCCAGAAGCAAGAAGACAGTGAATGGCTCTGGAATAGCTGTGTTCATGTCTTCAATCCAAACCTCATGACAGTCCTGTAGGCGAGAAAAAACAACAACATTTAATTACTTTAGAATAATACAACCCATATCTATGGAAGCCCGTTTCTGCCACTGAATAAAAAAAAAAAGAAAAAAGAAAAAAAGGTTATTGCGACTTTTTATCTCACAATTCTGACTTAATTCTGATATAAACTCGCAATTGCGAGAAAGTCTTAATTCTGAGAAAAAAAGTCAGAATTACGAGACACAAACTCGCAATTGTGACTTTATAAATCATAATTCTGACTTTATATCTCACAATTCTGTGAAAAAAAAGTCACAGTAACCTTTTTTTTTTTTATTCAGTGGCAGAAACGGGCTTCCATACATATCCACTGAAAAACTATGATAATGGAAAAAATACAGCAAAGGAATGTTGTTGAAGCAAACTGATGTGGGCAAATCCACCACATAATCTACAAAATTGTGTCGCATACACCAAACTATTTAAATATACTGCTGTAACAACATCAAGATGAGAATCCATGTTACCAGAACAATTAATAATGTTATTAACGTGAACAATTAAATATGTTATATTTATATGAAATATGGTTAGGAAACACTGATGATTACGGTTGAACGCACAGCAAAGTAATTCTGTTTTTCGCAGCTATTCTTTAATACTTTACTCTGATCAAGCTAAAAAAAAGTGCAAATATTGTTCACTATATCCAGTGATAAACGAGTATCGGTCGATTTCTAATAATAAATGCCTTACTATTCCTTCAGTCTGACAGCAAATAAATAAAATGATTAACATTCAATTATTCACATATAATTGACTAAAATTAGACAAATAGGTGCCAATTTCACTCCATTCATATTTTAACACTTCTGCACTGGACTCAAAAACTACAAATAAACTTAGCATTTAATTATATAATTTTGCAAACTGGTGCCACTACGAAACGTCTGTGTACATACCATTGGAGAATTTGCATTGTTTCAGTACTTCGCTGAAGCCCTCGCAGAGTTTGAGGTCGCTCTGTGTCTGAGCACACTCGATGAACTGCTTCAGCTCGTATCCACAGGGACTCTGCTGCTGCTGCTGCTGGTACATGGGCTGAGCCTGGTAGGGCTCCTGTGGGGTCGTTTAGGATAAAGAAGCTTTCAGAATTATATATATACTAAAATCTTTTAGCAAGATCAACCAGATATAAAAAATGAACATAATTACTAATACATGGCTGTACATGACGTTTGTCAGACAAAACGTCTATATAAGGATTTAAGAAAAATATTTTAGGAGTCTGTACTAAGAAGAGCTTAAATGTGCTGAATGTGCACTTGTAGTGTACTTCCCTTCTTAGAAGTATATTTGGTATTTTACGGTGTTCTTATTGCAAATTACATGCACTTACTTTAGTAATAACAACAAATTAAGCAATATTACACACAACTAACCTGAAACCAAACCCTCATTCTAACTCTAAGCATATAGTAAGTACATGTAGCTAACTAATATTACTTAGTACTTAAATGTATAATTACACTGCAAGAAAGACACCATAAAATAAAGTGTTTCCGTATATTTTTAAAACTCTACTTGCAGATAATGAAATAATCTTAATGAAATAAAAAGACACTTAAGTGTACTCAAAGAGAGACTAACACACTTAAGTACAGCTTTAAAAAGTCCACATAAAAAAACTGTAATAACATACAATTTACATTTCATGTCATACACTTATTTTGATTTGTTGACCAACATACTAAGCCACATGTAAATACTTGATTATAATTGTAACTAACTTTATTACTTTTTCAGTTAACATATTTTAAATGTACTAAACTTAAAATATATTTAGATACGTGACATACAGTTGAAGTCACAAGTTTACATACACCTTGCAGAATCTGCAAAATGTTAATTATTGAACCAAAATAAGAGGGATTGTACAAAATGCGTTATTGTTTATTTAGTACTGACCTGAATAAGATATTTCGCATAAAATACATTTGTGTCCACAAGAGACAAAAATAGTTGAATTTATAAAACTGACCCCGTTCAAAAGTTTACATCCCCTTGATTCTTAATACTGTGTTTTTACTTGAATAATCAAGAGCTGTTTTTTTGTTTTTTTTTAAGTTTAGTGATAGTTGTTCATGAGTCCCTTGTTTGTCCTGAACAGTTGAACTGCCTGCTGTACTTCAGAAAAATCCCTCCGGTCCCACAAATTCTTTGGTTTTCCAGCATTTTTGTGTATTTGAACCCTTTCCAGCAATGCTTGTATGATTTTGAGATCCATCTTTGCACACTGAGGACAACTGAGGGACTCATATGCAACTATTACAGAAGGTTCAATCGCTCACTGATGCTCCAGAAGGAAAATAAGAGCTGGGGGGTGAAAACTTTTTGAATTTGAAGATCAGGGTAAATTTATTTTGTCTTCTGGGAAACAAGTAAGTATCTTCTGAAGGGCAGTACTAAATGAAAAAAATATATGATATTTAGGCAAAATAAGAAAAATGTACATCCCCTTCTGGAGCATCAGTGAGCGTTTGAACCTTTTGTAGGTCAACAGAAATGACATCAAAGTATACTTTACCTTAAACGCTTGTTGTCAGTACATTTATCAGTACAATATCTCCATAGAAGACAATAGAAGGAATTGTGTAATGACATATGAAGAAGTACCTAAATCCTAACACTAGCTAATTAAAACAATGAAGTGTCCAAAAACATCAGTTTGCAGTTCTAAAGAACATTATTTCTGTGACAAGTTGCAAAAGTGTACTACCCTTTCTCAAAGGAGAGCTGAGCGTAACTGTTCAAACAGGTAGTTTGGCTTGTGTTTACCTGATAGGTGACATCTGGCCTGGCAGCCTCTGTCTGACCACCTCCGCTGAAGCCGCCAGTCATGGCATGACCTAACGTGTGTCCGACAGCAGAGCCGACCGCAACGCCCGCCGCGGTGGTCGCCATCTGAGCGAACATCCCCGGCTGACGGGGAGCAGCAGCAGGAGCCGCCACCGCCGACGGTGGAGCCGGAGCGGGCGCTGGAGCGTACGAGCGTGGAGGAGCTGCTCTAGCCATTGGTGGGGAGGAGTAACTAGAGAGAAAACACACCATCATCTACCTGTACAGCAAGATCTCTTCATACAAGGTTCACACACTATTGAAATTGGGTTATCAATCATTAGTATTTCATGCGGTTTTTTTATGACTGTTGTTCCTATATGGTTGCTAGGGTGTTCTAGGTGGTTGCTATACAGGACCAAATAGTGACTGATAAACAATACATATGGGTACTGGGTATAGTATGGGTTTTCGATTAAATTGTATTATTTATTTATTATTTTTTTTTAGATATTGGTCAGTAGATATTGTACATTTATTACTCAACAATTAATAAATATTTACTGATGCCTGTTAATTTTTAATTTTTTTACATACAATTTTCTTCTCATCTAATGTTCAATATTAATATTTAAAAACCTGAATAATTTTTCTAATTTAACTAAAGCCTAGAAGGAAGTTTTAAGAATAATAAATAATTTAAAAAATAATAATTTAATACACTTTTACAGAATTCTAGAATTATAAAACCAGTGCATTTCTACACAAAACTCAAGCTTTCGCTTGCAAGTATGCGTCTGTTTTACACCAAATACTGCTTAAAGAAACATTTCAGAGCAGAGAATCATTTAAAATCTTTTAGATTTGATACTGTAAACAAATATTATCCAAAGCCGGCTCGTTCATATACACTCATGTTCATAAATGTAGGCAATGTATATCCTCTACAATCGCCATCACTATTGCTAATAACTAATATGCTTAAAGAGACATTAAGAGATTAAAGAGACTAAGTCTTCTGAAGCTGTAGCTGATGGTAAAGAAGTTTGTTCCTGATTTAAAGTGTTGGTTAAGTAACGTAACTGACGCATGACTAGCACTGACACATGTAACGTTAGCTCAAGATAACCGCTCTTAACTAACCTTGGAGGACTCATCCTCGAAGTTCTGCTTCGGCTTCCTCTTGGCATGTTGCTTTTTTATAACTAAATCCAGAAAAAAATCCGAGACTCGCTGAAAGTTCTGCTGTTTTAAGATGACTATACTCTGTCTGCGCGCTACTGACCTTCGTACTGTACTTATAATCCGGGGAACTTTCTAGTGTATTACATCATAAGGCTTGACTTCCGCTCATGCGCATGCTGTACTTCCGGCATGAAATATTATTAAATACCAATTCTATAGTGCATTATAATAATTATAGTGCACGGTTACTAAAATCTGAGTTGTCGTGTTATGACCCCTGTAATTGGCTAGACATCAGTCCATCATAGTTGTATTGCTGTCATTTTAGATCGAGTCTGCAATCGTGATTTAACACCGCGGTCAAGCCAGCCGCAGTTCAGAAAAACACGGTCAAGCCAGCCGCGAATGGAATTGTGGTGCGCGCGTATTATTATGATTACGGTAATTGCAGGACTAACACAGAGGAAACGCGCTTTCAGAGCGCTTTTCATTCTAGACACCCAGAATTGAGATATATAATTACATTTTTGGGGATTTTTTTTTTTTTCTACATCTGCTTTCATATTCGTGTTTTTATTGGTCTGTTTGACGTTTCTGTTATAAGCCTACTATATTCTTCTACCTTTCAAATCATTGCAAGATTCGTAGAAAAGGAGATATGGGTCATTAATCGATTTGGAGGGGTATTAAGACCCTGTTTCTAATAAGTAGAAGAAATGAATGGTCAATTATTATAGGGGACATCCCACACATCTCATATGAAACCATTTTACTGCAGCTTTTTCAAGATATGGTATATTATTACATTTTAGAGGGCTATAAAGACCTCATTTCTAATAAGTACACAAAATGATTGGTCAGTTCTTAGACGTGATGTTCCATACTATATGCATGCCTCATATGATACCATTTTACTGCAGCGTTTTCAAGATATGGGACATTATTGTATTTTAGAGGGCTTTAAAGACCCCATTTCTAATAAGTAGAAGAAATGAATAGTCCATTCTTATAGGGGACGTCCCATACTATATGCACACCTCATATGAAACCATTTTACTGCAGCGTTTTTGAGATATGGGACATTATTAGATTTTAGAGGGCTATAAAGACCTAATTTCTAATAAGAACACAAAATGAATGGTCAGTTCTTATACGGGACGTCCCATACAATATGCACACCTCATATGAAACCATTTTACTGCAGCGTTTTTGAGATATGGGACATTATTGCATTTTAAAGGGCTTTAAAGACCCCATTTCTAATAAGTAGAAGAAATGATTGGTCAGTTCTTATATGGGACGTCCCATACTATATGCACACCTCATATGAGACCATTTTACTGCAGCGTTTTCAAGATAAGGTACATTATTACATTTTAGAGGGCTATGAAGACTCCTTTTCAATATAAGTAGAAGAAATGAATGGTCCATTCTTATAGGGGACGTCCCATACTATATGCACACCTGATTTGAAACCATTTTACTGCAGCGTTTTCAAGATATGGTACATTATTACATTTTAGAGGGCTATAAAGACCTCATTTCTAATAAGTAGAAGAAATGAACAGTCAGTTCTTATACGGGTCATCCCATACTATATGCATGCCTCATATGAAACCATTTTACTGCAGCGTTTTCGGGATATGGCACATCACTCGATTTAGAAGGCTATGTGTACTGGACATAGCATGCATCTGAATACAACAAATACAACAAATTGCTATTTAAACAAATAAGTAGATCCACTGACTATTTTTTAAAAGGCACATAATACATGAGGGGTACCCAATCCTGTTTCAGTAGATACCTTCCTGTAGAGTTCAGTGTCAGTCCTGCTCCAACAAACCTGCCTGTAACTATCTAATGTTCCTGACTCATAATTCGATTAGGTTTAGAGCTGAACTTTTAGTGAGATCTCCAGAAGCAAGACTGGGCATACTCTATGATCCATCCATGCTCCAAACTGCTACAGAGCAAAGACTCCATATGAGGTGTTCCGACAGTGTGTATAGTGTGACAGTTCTGACAGTGTGTGACTTCATTTTAGCTGTGCTGATAGAGTAGGAGGTGCCTTGCATGCAAAGGCCATTATTTTTATCTACATATTTAAATTGATGTTTCTATAAGCCTCAAAATTGGAGAAATAATGTACTGTCTTTAAGAATTTTTGTATTTGAATGTATGCAACTTCAAACTGCCACAGTACTTCTCATTAGGTGTGCTGAAATAGTAGGAGGTACTTTGGAAGAATTAGCCTTGTTCTACTTATTTGAAATAATATTTCTAGTTTTCAATACTGGAAATTTTTTTTCTTTGACTTTGAACTCGAAATTGCTACAGTAAAATGTTTGTCCCATAAAATAATGTCCCATAAAGGGTGCAGATAGTATGGGAGGTCCCTTATAAGAATTAATTGTTGATTTTTTTTTTTTTTTTTTACTTATTAGAAAGCATAAATGTACAGTTTTATAATTCTATAATTGAAAAAAAAATAGCATGCTCTTTAAAAATGATACAGTAAAATGTTTTCTTAACACAGGCAGTGTGTTAAAATTTAACACACTAATGTGTCATAAATCACATGATTTGTGTCATAGATATGCTATTCTTAACTAGTTAAAATGAATGCAATACATATATATATATATATATATATATTAAAACTTGACTGCTACATTTACACCGTCAATTTTCACATGTGATTTGAATACTGAACATTAATAATACAAAAAGTAGTTCACAAGCACTGTTAGAATGAACAACATCTACCCTGCTAGAAAGGTAAAGTTCTCAGGACGTCCCGCCGGTGTCAATGACGTTCCCACAATGTTTCTCGAGATGCTCATGATGTGGAGTTCTTTAAAGGGTTGGGCGACGTTATTTGGAGGACCTTCAGGAATTAACACTGCTCAGAAACAAGTGCTTAATGAGAATTAAAAGAGGTTTAGATGTTAGCTTCATTTCACAAAACGTCACCATCACCATCACTGTGGTCAGTGTTTGCTTTAGTTGGGCTCTTGACCCTTAAATTTATAACATTAGTTTTTCTTTGGCTGTTATAAATCTGTGTTTACAAAACACTCTTATGACAAAAAAAAAAAAAAAAAGCCAGACAAAAACATGAATAGTTGGTTTTGGCTGATTAGTGATCTGTTTAAAAAAAATTGTGATTATGTTTGATGTTAAATTATTTTAGTGTTTTTGTTTTAATTGAATAATTTGTTGGATTTAATAATAATAATAATAATAATAAAAAAAACATTTTGCACAAAGCATTTTGAACATCTGTGCAACTGAGATACAAACATTCATCAAGAATCAGCATATGAATCTCAATGATAGTGACAGTAAACAAAAAGCTTCATGCTGCAGTGCATTCTGGGTGCACCAATCAAAACTCATTCATGGATCCCAGAATGCATTGCAACATGAATAAATTATGCACCTGAATTGTCTTAGTATTTTCTTTTATTCTTATTATTTGCTTTAATTGTTGTTATTTTTGATGTGACTTTTTAGAAGCTTGCTTTGTGATGTTCAAAGATGTTTATCTGAATATTTTGTTGATTGACACCATTGTTGAGATTCATATGCAGATTATTCATGTCAATGTGTGCTTTTCGTGCCCAATTGTTTTAATTGTCCAAACACAGTTAAAATTCAATCTGCAGAAACAAACGTCTAAACAAGCTTCTATTTTCAACAGTGTGAAAGACAACATTCAATAAACCAAGTCACTACATGATGATTGCTTCCATCAAGTTTTCTTTGCTACATTAATGTGCTTTATAAACGAAACTACAGCAAGAAAAAAAAACAAAATAAAACAATTTTGTAAATTTAAGGGTCAAGAGCCCAACTAATGCAAACACTGACCACAGTGATGGTGATGGTGACGTTTTGTGAAATGAAACTAACATCTAAATCAAAAAATTTTGTATGACAGAAATAAAGTCAAACTGGTTAGTAATGAGTGAAGCTGGTGATGCTGTTTGTGGAGTTGTTTAATCCTCCTCTGCTGAGATCTTCAGAGATTTAATGTGTTTTATTTCAGTTGATTTCCTCTAAGTCTGTGACTAAGTCAGTTGTAGTTGTGTTTCTGTTCATTTCTCTTTTTTTCTGTTTCTCTTTCTTCAGCAATTCTGCTTGTTAACATTCTCATTAAGTTCAGCTCTGCTTCAGTGTTACTTTAACACTGTATTGTGGGACCAAATACACTCTGAGCAGTGTTCATCCCTGAAGCTCCTCCAAATATCGTCCCCGACCCTTTAAAGATCTTCACATCATGAGCATCTCGGGAAACGTTCTGGGAACGTCATTGACACCGGTGGGACGTTCTGAGAATGCTCTGGGAACATTACATTTCTAGCGGGGAAATCCATATACCTGACATGAGTGCATCCACATCATCTACCAATGAAAAAAGAGACGCGGATTTGGTTAACAGCTTGTGGAGTGACACAGCAGCAATGTGATTGGATGATAGTTAACACATATTGTGTTGTTTCTCTCTCTCTCTCTCTCTCTCTCTTTCTTTTACACATGATCAACTTAAAATTACACAAAATGTGTTAAAATGGCCATAACACAAAAAAAGTGTTATTATTTACATCCTTTTTGAGAGTGTAAGATTTTGAAGTAAAATATAATGGTACATTTCCCTAAAATGTCTCAGCAAGCTGTTTTCAAATGAGGTGTGCATAAAATATGGGATGTCCCGTATACGAATTGACCATCCATTTCCTCTTATTAGAAATGGGGTGTTTTCGGGACTCTGAAATGAAACAACAGCACATTACTCTGCAGTAAAACGCTGCAGTAAAAAGGTTTCATATGAGGTATGTATATAACATGAGATGTCTTATATATGAACTGATCGTTTTTTTCTTCAACTTATTAGAAGCCCTCTGAAGTAGAATAATGCAATATTTCTTCAAAACGGTGTAGTAAAAATGATTAATATGAGGTGTGCACATAGTATGGGAAGTCTCGTATAAGAACTGACTATTGGTTTTTTCTACTTATTAGAAATGGGGTCTGTATACCCCTCTAAATCAAATAATGTCCCATATCTTGAAAACACTGCAGTAAAATGGTTTCATATGAGGTGTGCATATAGTATGGGACGTCCCGTATAAGAACTGACCAATCATTTCTTCTACTAATTAGAAATGGGGTCTTTATACCCCTCTAAATTGAATAATGTCCCATATCTTGAAAAAGCTGCAGTAAAATGGTTTCATATGAGGTGTGCATATAGTATAGGACGTCCCATATAAAAACTGACCATTCATTTCTTCTACTTATTAGAAATGGGGTCTTTATAGCCCTCTAAAATGTAATAATGTACCTTATCTTGAAAAAGCTGCAGTAAAACGGTTTCATATCAGGTGTGCATATAGTATGGGATGTCCCGTATAAGAATGGACCATTCATTTCTTCTACTTATTAGAAATGGGGTCTTTATACCCCTCTAATTCGAATAATGTCGCATATCTTGAAAACGCTGCAGTAAAATGGTTTCATATGAGGTGTGCATATAGTATGGGACGTCCCGTATAAGAACTGACCAATCATTTTGAGTACATATTAGAAATGAGCTCTTTATAGTCCTCAAAATGCAATAATACCCCTTTTCTTGAAAATTATGCAGTAAAATGGTTTCTTATGAAGTGTGCATATAGTACAGGACGTCCCATATAAAAACTGACCATTCATTTCTTCTGCTTATTAGAAATGGGCTCTTTATAGCCCTCTAAAATGTAATAATGTACCTTATCTTGAAAAAGCTGCAGTAAAATGGTTTCATATCAGGTGTGCATATAGTATGGGACGTCCCGTATAAGAACTGACCAATCATTTCTTCTACTAATTTGAAATGGGGTCTTTATAGCCCTCTCAAATGTAATAATGTCCCATATCTTGAAAACACTGCAGTAAAATGGTTTCATATGAGGTGTGCATATAGTATTGGACGTCCCATATAATAACTGACCGCTTATTTTGAGTATTTATTAAAAATGAGGTCTTTATAGTCCTCAAAATGCAATAATGTCCCATATCTCCTTTTCTACGAATCTTGCAATGATTTGAAAGGTAGAAGAATATAGTAGGCTTAAAACAGAAACGTCAAACTGACCAATAAAAACACGAATATGAAAGCAGATGTACAAAAAACAAAAAAACATCCCCAAAAATGTAATTATATATCTCAATTCTGGGTGTCTAGAATGAAAAGCGCTCTGAAAGCGCGTTTCCTCTGTGTTAGTCCTGCAATTACCGTAATCATAATAATACGCGCGCACCACAATTCCATTCGCGGCTGGCTTGACCGTGTTTTTCTGAACTGCGGCTGGCTTGACCGCGGTGATTTAACGGCCATGACAAACTTCCATGACCTTCTCTATTAATGTATAACTTCTTATTTATTTGATCTGAAAGCATCTCATTGGATTGGTTTCTAGGCCTTGCACAGGACTCTCAGAGAAATTTACCTTGACTATAGAAATATCAGTTCACCTGGAAATCACAATTTTTAAAAGAGTGTAATATTTCCTTGACTCTTGGAATCCTGGTATATTCATGTGCACCTTATCAGCAAGCGGCAGTCGCCATTTTTGAATACGCAGATTATTTCTTTATTAAACTGATTACATTTTATTTTCCAGATTCCAAATATACACTGGGCAATAACATCCAGGCAGCTCTTGAAAGAAATAATAATAAAACAAAAGTTTGAACTGCTGTAAAACATTAAAACGTGAGTCACAATTGTTCCCTTGCAAAAGCAACAACAACAGAGACCCATTATCACTATTTTTATTTCACAGTCAAAAAAAAAAGCAGTCTTCTTTACAGAGTGACATTTCTAAAAGTGAGGTGCTGAGCCCACAGCTAACAGTCAATCATGGTAAGCAATAAAAAAAAAAAAAAGAAGTAACAAAACCAAAATACTGGTACAAAAGCATTTCAACTCTCCTCTTCCTTTAAAAACAATGAGTTCAGTCAGTTTTACTCTCAGCTTGTGTTGCGGCTCAATCAACATAAGATTAACTCAACACGTCTGCACACCCACTCACACAAATGAGCCATTAAGGACAATAAAGTAGCAGGAAGGTGAAGTGATGGGGTGAGCGATGACACTGGGACATCATGATGACGATGATGGTGACGAGATGCTGTTCAGTTTGCATGCTGTGCAGTAGAGAAGCACAGCTTGAGTGTATATGGGTATGGGCCATCTGCAGAGAGAAACAGAAAAACAAAGGATAAGTACACATTTTTTTAACATTAAAGCTGTGTACGGTGGGAAAAGTGTGGCCAAGAAAGAACAGAGATATACACATTACTGTTGCAAATTACAATTGTCCTGTAAAATTAAAAACAGACTATTTGACATCACGTGATCACTTGCTCCTATTTTTGGTCATAGAGATGAGAGTAATACATCTTTCAAATCAGTAAAGACTATGTTTATTTGTGTGCACTCACAATAACAACAAAACGTGCTTTTGTAAAATAATGAAAGCAAAGAGGATGCGCTTTCTGTCATCTCGGTCTCTGTGAACTTGAGGGCAAAACTCCATTTTGTTTGCTACACACACAGTGTGTGAGACCCTCACGGTGATTTCAGCGTCTGCCTTCTCAATGAGGACATAAATACATGAACAATATCTCCAAAACTGCTCTGAGAGTCACTTCACCAGCATTTTACCACAGAACTTTAAAGGTATTCACGGCAACCCGTCAAAATAAAAGTTTGGTTTAACTTAAAGACATTGTGCCAGAAATAGGCTATATTACTATTATTTAGTAGAATGTACGTAATACTACTACGGTTGAAAAATAATAAAACTTTATTTTAAGAAATAATCACAATATATTTTAATAGAAAATCCCCTTTATTTGCCAAAAATTTAAATGTTTAAATTTTCATTCATTAAAATATAAATTAAATAAATGTTTTATGCCTTCATCTGATAACCAGTAAAATTTAAATACACAACACAATTTCTGATGGAGAAAAAAAACATTTCATAAGGCTACTGTAAGAAAAAATAAAAATTGTTTGTATGCATTCAAATAATTAGACATGCTAAAACAGAATTTGGTAACAAAACATAAGGTTAGAAAAAAATAAAATATTTCATACGGCCCTAAATATGTCATTTTAGTTACACTTGTAATACATTTATGTTAAATTGTATAAATTTCATGATTTGAATTAATTAGGCATGCTTTTTGATTAATACAATTTAATCTGACCATTAAAAAGGAGTCCAGAAAAATTAAAACAGAAAAAAATGAATTTAGAAAAAAATACGGAATTTGGGGCCCTACAATTAAATGGTTTATTAATAAACGTGCGATTAGTCGACTAATGCTTAAAATGAACGACTACTAGTCGACCAGAAAAATCCTTACACTGAGTCAACAAAGCGACCGTTGAAAATCATTTGAAATTTGTGTCAATATGTCATAAATAGAACGCAGCAGCAGTTTTCTGTCGGGGATGTCTCGTATAGCGCCGCACCGTATCCAGTGTAGACAGCATAATGGGTTCTATTGTATTTTGGTTGTGCCACGCCGCTTGCATCCGGTGTACACACGGTGTTAGTCGAGGGTAGCCCTAGTTTTAGGTTTACACTTGATTATTCAACTTCCATAGTATTTTTTACATCAAATTGAATAAAACCTGAAAAATAAATCTTTGTTCTAGTGCTGGGAGGTATGACCAAAAATTTATATCACGGTATTTTTCAAAATTATACTGGTTTCACGGTATATGACGGTATTTTTTTTTCATGCATGACCGGGTGTTAACGGAAATGCAGAGAGGAAATGCAGCAGTAGATTGACTTAGAATGCCCTATTTTACTGTCACGATATGTGAATATTGTAGAAAAATTCCACACTAAATAGTGACTCTCACTTTACTCCTTAAATCCTGATTCATATTTGCGACATTGTCTGATAAAATCAACATACCTTCACTAAAGAGCGGCTTATGCGGTGGTTTTGACTAAATTAATTTTTTGCCTCATGCAGAGCACTGCCTGTGTCTGAGTAACAAACTATGTGCATATTAACAGACGAACTATGCTCATATTTATAATTCCAAACAGTCAGTAATCGAAAGGTGCTTGGAAGCACTGTTTTGTACTCATTCCCTGAGGAGTGGGCTACCGTACGGCCAACTGAATGCGCTGCTTCTCTGCCACTCACTGCACAGAACAGACGCAGACAGAAGCGACACTACGCCGGGGGAGTCAGACTTCGCACTCGCAGGGCAGTACTGGCGACATCTTCCAAATGAACGATAGCCTAAGGTTTATCCAAAAAGTCGCTAGGTTTGTCAGTATATACCTTTTCTGGAAAAAAAAGCCATTAAAGGGGTCTGAAAGTTTCTAAATATAGTGCTAAAGTCACACTGGTGTGTGTGATACGCGGAAGCTGATGGCAGGGGGGCGGTGGATATTTGTGGCGGTCAGTGTGGATATGTTCTTCTACAGCTTCAGTTAAAGAACTTTAATGCTTAGTAACACATACAGCTGTGTCCTCACCACAGTGCAACAGAGAGAGAGAGAGAAAAAAAAGGGACTCCTTTCAAACAGTGCTGCGTTCCGAACATTGTTTAAGCGACATACTTATTGTATTTTAAAAATTCATATAACAAAAATAAACATATTATAAAAATATTCAGTATGAACCGGTATACCGCCCAGCACTACTTTGTTCTACTGTATTTGTCCTATTGTTGGTAAATTGCTTTGTTCTTATTTTTAATGACATTAAAATAAGTACATCAAGGTGTGTGTATGTATGCATGTATATATATACATATATACATATATACATATACATGCATACATACACACACACACATATATATATATATATATATATATATATATATATATATATATATATATAACAGTGATATCAATTTCTCATACCATGAAATAACATTTTGGTCATACTGCCCACCCCTAGCAGCCAAATACATATGCATTTTTCTTTATTTATTCAATTCGCTTTAATTTTGTAGGAAACCCTGACAAACAATTAATGCCAACAAAATCTAAAACGGATAATGGTCACTTACTAGGGTTTTTCATCTGGTAATGGTTCATCATAGCAAGAGCTTCCATGGCGTCATTAACAGACTCCCACTCCAGAAGCCCTGACGAACTCCTCTCTGATGTGGAACCTATTCATTAAAGAAAAAGAGGCACTGGACATGTTACAATAATGAAAGGGTATGGATGACATTACCAGTTAATTGGGCACATTTTAAATTATTTCATGCTGAGTTTGGCTTTCTATGCCATTATTTACAACGTATCAGTTAAGAGACAGCACATTTTCACATACCTTTAGCTGCAAAAAGTTTGACATTGGAAGGGCACTTTACCCCAAGTTCTTCACAGATCTGAAAACAGATGAAGGTTGTAAATGTACACATCGAATAACATCATGTGACAAGAAAGGTCCTGACTTCCTGTAATGTAACTGACCCTGGTAAAGGCGTCTGGTGAAGCCTCAGGAGCTGCGTTGAAAAAGTGTAGGACGTTGCTGGGGTGCTGAATGCGGTTCTTTGCTGCCTGCTCTGGAGAAGTGAAACGGTTATTTCTGCTCCCGTGAAAGTCTTTGAAGCTGCTGGACCCGTCTTCCAGCTCATAGGACTGACCGGGCATGATGGCCTGCTGCTTAGACACACTGACACAAAAACAAACAAACAAACAGATTAAATAGTTGTAGTATAGTAATATGTTTATATATGAATACATATTTGACTCCATAATTGAGAAAAAAAAAAAAAAAAAGGCATTTTTCCCTTCAAATTATTATATTAAAAAAAAATCTCAATGAAAATAAGACAATGAATTATTTTAACACAATAGTATTTTATTGATAATTTTTTTAATGATTAAACATAATATGTAGCAAAACAGTCACAGAAATATTCAAAATAATCTGAAAATATTCTAATTCTTTTCTTCTTTTATACAAAATAGATAATGAATCTTGTACAATCAGGCTGCTATTACTGCAAAATTAAATAAAAATGTAAAAAAAATCCAATTGGAACGTACCAAACATTGAGCTTCTGATTGAACAGGAAGTTGTTGTTGAGATGCGAGATGGCACGATCCACAGCATAGCAGTCTCCCATCTCCACCATAGCAGCTCCAGGCTTGCTCTTCATGAATTTCACCTACATTTTAAGGGGAAAAGTGGATTTCAGATAAAATAGTTTGCATTTTCACAGTATCTAACTTACTTTTAGCTGCTCTACATACCCGTTCCACATTTCCATACAGGCAGAAGATGTTGAAGACCCTGTCTGCGTTTATTTTTGAGGGATCCAGGCCATACACCATGATCACCGGTGAGTCTGCATGTGCGCCGTATTCACCCGGGGGCGGAGGTGGAGGGCCGTACTGTCCGAAGTAACGCTGACTGGTTCCACCACGCCTTGGACCCCCCATGGGCGGCCCCATCCGTCGGCCTTCATAGGGTCCGCTGTAGGTCTCTTCTTGGTGTCCGTGATAACCTCCTGAGAATGCACAAACAACAAACAGACCATGTTGGGGTGGGGGTTGTGGGCAGGATAGGGGTAAACAAACATTTTACACGCCCTTCAATTTAGTTTAAGTTTTAAAGTCAACACAGCACCATCTTGCTGCCACTGTGATAAATGCACCCCAATTTGTTGTCGTTTTAACATTCACTCCCCTGTTTGCGAGCAAATGAGGCAAATGTGTTAACGCATGTGCCCCCGCAAGCCTTACCATACTCTGGAGGGTGGTCTCCCAGCAGAGCCGGCTGCCTCTGGCGCTTGTTGGGGTTGGCGTTCATATCTGAGGCGAGAGAAGGAAGAAGGCCAAGAAAAGAAAGGGGGAGGGGTCAAAAAGAGAGGGGGAGAAAGAGAGAGTGAAAAATGAGTTCGCTGAGGCGACAGGACAGGACACTGACTTTGTGAATGTTAATGTGATTGAAGGGGACACATAAGATACCAGAAAAAAGGGCACATAATATTAGGGTGAATCTCACAAAAATGCGAGTTACATTTCAACCCAAAAAACATTTGCGTAAAGAAAATGAAACCTACTTTTAAAAATCACTGAATTTTGTATGGTAGCATTTTTGTGACAAATCAAGCCCATTTTCTGCTTAAACTGTCATTATCATAATGTCTGAACATCATTTGTCCTTTTGTATAAAAACACTGCAATAGGACTTAAAAATACTACAATACATTTACAGCAGTATGAGTCTTGTTGAATTACAGTAATGAGACTTGAGGTGGGGTTTTTTTTAATTAATGAAAATTACAGGGTTCATTTTCTTTATTTAAAAAGGGGTTTCATTCTTTTAATTTCAGAGTGAAATGTCATGTTATGACAGGTTTCATGAGACTGACCTATGAAATTACTACTTACAAACCTGTCTATCACAGCCAGCTGGCTAATAAACACAGGATTTCTTTTGGGGTGTACCAGCCCCGAACAAACTGCTGTGTTGGCCGTGACGATGTAATTATGTCATATATTATGTTTGGGAGTGTGTGGGTGGGGGAGGACAGAATGTCTACTGCAGACACACACCTTGATTGCCCCCATTGCCATCAGCATCTGCACCTGTTCAGGTACACACAGTGCAAACATCAATCTCACGGACATTTCTGAACAATCACATAACAGGTTTCTTACTCTATTTAGGATCTTAAATGCTTAGGGCACCATGCCTTTATTAACGTTGCTTTTTAAAAAAAGACGCAAATGAAAATGATGGCAGGCCTCTCTTCTATACCCCCTTTACCACCAAAATGGTGCTGGTGATCGTGCTCGGCTGGGTCTCAAAACGGACTCACATTTTTACTGACTACATCACTTCACCGCAAACGAAATGGCAAATTACGTCTTTTGCTTTCAAGTCGTACTTACTACTTTTGAAAATACACTTTTATATTTAAAGCAATTCTGTGACTATGTAATCACAAGTTAGCTTTGATGTAACTGCCAAAAGCTTATTTAATTATATAAAAAACTGAAGTGGTTGGGCAGCTCGGGGAATTTAGAAACGTGATAATTTAGTTTGTGCGATCTAGTTTTGTTTTACATTAGGAAGACTGATTAGCTGAAAACTTTTTCATGGTACAGAGATTCGCTCATCCCTCAACCAATGATTCTAAGCCCAAAGAATACTTCAGCTTTGAAGCGAAAGCTCAGCGTATGCGTACAGCCAAACACAGCGTTTCAAAGTATACTCCAATTAACAGCAGGCGCTAACATGGGCGACTGACACGCGCACAGTAAAGTCTCCAGAATTTACGACCGATAAAATTTGTACTTGTCAACGCAGCTGTTCCATCTCATCCATTTCTCTTCTTTTTTTCCTTCTTTTTCACCTTGTGGAGCAACCTTTTAATGCAAAATTCTTTGCCGCATATGAGAAATTAACATATGCATGGTTAGAAACGCTATACACATGTACAGTATTGTAGTGATGAAGAAATTTACACTGAACACTGTACGCACACTCTAGCGAATGCATAAAACTCAAGTATATTTTGGGCTTTAATGACATAGCGAACCATCTTATTATTAGTGTAAACACACAATATGGTGCTAGGGTTGGGAACTAGCGACCTGTTGGTGGAAAAGGGGTACTAATCACGCAAAACATCTCTGAGGATCACAAGTATAATAATGTTGCTCACAGAAGAACCAACCAACCCATCCCAGGAATATACATTTTAATGCACCTTGCTGAACTACATCAATTGGTAGCCCAATGAGGAAGACAAAAAAACCAACAAAAAAAACAACAACACTTAACTGGGGAGGAAAAGATCAAGTTAGTCAAACATTTGGTCAAACACCCCCATGAAACATTAGACTAGAAGCGTATCACTCCAAGACAACAGAAGCTTGGGGTTACTTACAGTACAAACGCAAGGGTTGGGGGTTGAAGGATGGGGCAAGTAGAACATGCCGTAAATTAGCCACCGTAGAGCGTCTTCATGGCGTCCTCCTCCGTATCGCACTTAAGAACTTTCCATTTCTTCCCCCCACCAGTCCATTCCACTGATTTCCCAAGTACTCTTCCTTGTTTCAGATGGGTTTCAATGCTCCACTGATGCCACAGCACACACGCCGTATTCTCATTTCAATGCCTGTCTTCCAATGGTGGTTGAAAAGCTGGAGCAATTTATGCCCAATTCAGACTGACTGGTACTTCCACTAGAGACACAAAGCCAACCTGCATCATACGGAAGGTGTTACACAGTAGTCAAACGACTGGAAAAAAAGGGAACAAATGTCACATATTGACAGAAAGAGAGAGGAAGAATCGTGAAAGGGAAGGACTAGAGGAGGACAAATGTTGGGGGAAGAGAGCGTATCTGAAACACCAGCCTCCAGGGCTGAATGTCAGGGCTTAACTGAGTAAAAAAAAACTTGACGTGTCGGCTGTCTGCATGTCAGTGCGTCTGCTTGTCGAAATGTTGTCTGCAGTGTCTTCGGTGTCTCGAGTGGTTTAGTGTCATCAGCTGTTGACGAGTGAAGAATCAGGCATGTCGATTTGTAGGTGTCGGGGTTTGTGTTGTAACGATCGGCACGGCGAGAGAGAAAGACGACATACCCCAGAAAAGACAGACCGTTTCAGAAAGGCTGTTTGTCTGTGGACGTCAGCAGTTTGACATGAATGAAGAGAAGAGGTCTGTTTGCATTGTGTTGTGGTGTCACTTGAGGATGCGTGTCAAAATCATCCCTTGTTAGCAGTGAGGTTAAGGTGGTGTGTCACAGTGGAGTGTGTCTTGCTCTTGACCCGTAAGAAACAACGGGAGAAAGTTGAATGGGTGTGGGAGCCATAACTACTTGCACCGACAACCCCAAATCCTTCAATGTCTTCGCTGGCAGTGTCATTTCTGTAGGAGGTGATGAGTGCTAAATGTTGCGTGATCAGGTGTTTGTCAGGATGCCTTGCAGTTTCACGAGAGTAAAATGAGTGTTTGTCCTTCTGGAGAAATATTCTCGCAAGTATAGGAGGCAGTTGTGGTTTGATGACTGGTACAGTGGTGGAAGTCTGAGGCACTTGTGTCTCCAGTGAAATGTAGGAAATGTCCCCCAGTGTCCAGATGTATTAAGTGTTCTGTTGTTGCACTTGATATTCTGGAAAGTTCTGTGCTTTCGTTACGGTCTCTAAAATGTACCGCATGAATGTGAGGGGCAAATGGCCGGAGCGAGCACCAAAGAACATCTTGTATAAAAGATCATTGGTCCGTTTACCTGCAATTAGTTTGAAACAGGAATTTCTTTGGGCACACCACTGAATACCCATGGCCAAAATCACGAAATCATAATTGTCCCCATTTACTTTTAATACGTTACTCGTTGTTTTGTGAACAATTAATCAATGCATGTTATTCCAAAGAACAAAATATCACAACATAGCACTGCTCGAAAAAGACTTTCATCATCAAGTCCTATTATTTTTCAAACACTTTTTTCCAGAGTCTAATAAATTCCCAATAGACAAAATCAAGTCCCCCTCCAGTTTTTTTTTCTTCTTAAATATTACTTCACCTGGAAAAGTAAAATGGTTTGTGAACGTAGTTTCGTGTTAACCCTAAAAAGTGTCTGGTAATCTGCCCTTTATGGTGCTAACCCAGTAAGCCACTTGCCCCTCACACTACTGGCATGTGACAGGCTTGGCTGGAAAAGGAAGCTTGTGAGATATCGGCAGGACAACATTCTAAGGAAGCCTTAGAAAGACCACAGGGATACAGCTTTACCTTCCCCTCAGAGAGTCACGAAAACATAGAAAACGTGGTGTAGACGTTGGTATGCCTAACACTCGGCACAGGGGAGGTGAAACAGCGGATTCATTGCTGCGATTCTAAGACGTCCCAATCCCACCCACTTATTTTCCCCACAGTGGCAGTAAGGGCGCAGAGAAATGTCAGAGCAGATGTAGAGTAAACGGTACCTTGGCTGCTCAGGTTCGGATTGGTGTAGTCCCATGTGTCCTGGTCATTCTTGAACACATTAAGGCGTGTTGGCTAAGAGTAAAAAAAGTAAATAAAATAAATTCAATAAAAATGATCTTTCTACCAGCTTGAGTAGGGATGGGTGATATTGAGTATGTACTTAAAAAAATATTTAAATAAATACAGCATTTGATTATTATGCATTAGTATGTTTATTATATATTGGTGCGTTGATTAATTCATCTTTTGTTTTTACTAATTTTTTACTTCTTGCTAGAGATGTTCCGATACCCTTTTTTCCTTCCCGATACCGATTCCGATACCTAGGCTCAGGGTATCGGCCGATACTGAGTACTGATCCGATACCTGGGTGTGTATCTGGTTATACAGCTGTATGCACTACTAGATCTGTATAGATACAATTATTTTATGGTGTGCTTCACCATAGATAGATAGATAGATAGATAGTCTGGCGAGTAAACAAAAAAATATAATATATAATGTTTGGAAAATGGCATTCCATTTTTAAAATCTATTTAAATATCTAAAAGTACACTCTTAACATCAGTCAGTGAAGCATTATAAATGTATTATGATAACCGAGTAATATTTAATGATATAACTTTAGCAATTAGAATTAAAACTTGGTAACCATGAATACAGTCATTTTAACTGAACTGGTGGTGGTGCTTTTTTGGTCATTCAGTGTTTCTCTGAAAAATGGGGGGGAAACTATCAATAATACTGATAAGATAATAATCATACTATGAATTCTACTAAGAATAATATAAAACTCACTAAGGATTAACGAGCTGCTGGATTCATGAATATTAATCACGTTGCCTGCGTTCGCTTGAACTGATTTGCTGAAATCAAAACAGGGACGATTATAGGTGAGCCAGCCAATGAGATTGTCGCTATGATTAGCTCCGCCTACTACCGGAGAACCCGGCAGTTCTTAAAAGATGAAGAATTCAAAAGGAACTCCGTTATTCTGACAGGAAAATACAACAAAGAATATCGTTTACATACCAAGCAGAATTGACGCTACATAAGACTCTCTCTCTCTCTCTTTGCATGTGAGGAAAAAGCAAGCTCACACTAGAGCTTACGATGCGTCAAATACAGGTGCGCTGCGCATTCATTCAGATGAACTGAAAAATAGCCCAGATCGCTTGACGGAGAGTGAAACTCTGAAGTGCTTGGTCAGAGTGTTCAGCGGTGACAATATATCTGTGCTAAACTTATACATAGCCTCCAACTCACACACTGGCGAGTATAATCTGAGCATTTATTAGCCAGTGGCTAATATTATACACTATTTAGTCGCCCAGGGTGAAGATTTAGTCGCATATGCGAGTGATTTACTGGCAATGTGCTACCACGTTTGTATTTATTCTTTGCTGCTCTAAATAGTGGTTGCTTGTGCACAACTTCCTGTGTTTGCATTCTGAGCAGCGAAGAAGAATTGATTTCCGATTTGCAGCGGTAAGCAAAGCTAGCGGGCATAACTATAGATCTTGTTTAAGAATGGTATTGGATCGGTACATGGATTCAAGTACTCGCCGATACCGATGCCAGATTTTTTTGTGGTATCGGTGGAATTTCCGATACTAGTATCGGAATCGGAACAACCCTACTTCTTGCTTCAAGATTTTGACTAACTGGCTACAAAATAAATGGTTCCTCTAAAACCGTATTTTTAAGCCATTCAGAAAATGCAGAGTATTGTCAAATGCCTGAAAAATAACGAGTGAATTATTGTAGCATTATCACCGATTAAATTTTGATGAACCTCACCTTGGCATACTCGATCTTTAGTGTGCAACAGCCAGAGTAAATATCAGCCCCATTGAGTGAGGCCTTGGCCCTTTGGGCACTCTGAACGGAATCAAATGTGTGAGGAATTAAAGAAAAACAAAGGTAATCTTGTGTTCCTTGACTACAGAGGTTATTATTTAAAGTATTCATGGTAGGCAACATGCTTTTAAAGGGTTAGTTCACCCAAAAATGAAAATTCTGTCATTAATTACTCACCCTCATGTCGTTCCAAACCCGTAAGACCTTCGTTCATCTTCAGAACACAAATTAAGATATTTTTGATGAAATCCGAGAGTTTTCTGACCCTCCATAGACAGCAAGGGTCCTTCCATGTTCAAGGCACAGAAAGATAGTAAAAATACCTTAATTTTATGAAGCTACGATAGTACTTTTTTCTCTCCCTAGGGCGCCATTTTGGACAGTATCACGACACATGTGCGTGCTCTCCTTTAAGTGTAAACAAGGCGTGTTCAACGTCAGCTGCACCAGTTGTTTACATGCAGGAAATTTTATTTTTGTTTTTGTTAAAAATCACACGCATGCATCATGATACTCTCCAAAATGGCACCCTAGGGTGACGCGGAGGAGAGGAATTGTTGAATAAAGTTGTTATTTTAGTTTTCTTTCCACACAAAAAGTATTCTCGTAGCTTCGTAAAATTACGGTTGAACCCCTGATGTCAAACAGACTATTTCAATAATGTCTTTACTATGTTTCAGTGCCTTGATTGTGGTAGTTTCCCTTGCTGTCTATGGAGCGTCAGATAGCTCTCAGATTTTATCAAAAATATCTTAATTTGTGTTCAAAGATGAACGAAGGTCTTACAGGTTTGGAACCTTAAGGCGAGTAATTAAATGATAATAGTTTCATTTTGGGGCGAACTATCCCTTTAAGTTAATTGCTTTGGACTAGGGATGTCAACGATTAATTGTCGATAAGAGATGCAATCGATTAAAGTGATCGATGGTCGATTTAGCAGTTTAATTTTGGGCTACGTGCTGCGCAAAACATGCGTGAGCGGCTGTGAGTGATGTGACAGGGCTGGATCTTTGGCAAAAATAATACACTAATGTACAAATTATGCTTTTAATGTGATCCAAACTTTAAAAGTACATTAAAACAGAAACAATATAAATTTATTTTGTATTGAAATGTAGTAACCAAGTCATGTTTAATTATAATTTCCCCAGATATAATTGTTTCATACTCTGTGCTTCGACAGGGCTGTGGGACACGAGCAGGACAGGTCTATATAAAGGCTTAGGCTATAATTTGTAATTTAATTCGTTTCTACATTCAACTTAATTTGTGGGCACTGTCTATGTTTCATTAATTTGTTCCCAAGAAAACCCATGATTTAACTAAAATAAGGGAACAAATTAAGTCATAGGAACAAATTCTTAATTCATGGCCACGAAATCTTTCATTTGCCCCGCATGCTTACCACAGCAAGAGATACAAAAGCAGTGATTAAAAGTGAACGACAATAAAATAAACCTGTGAAATTAGAGGGTGAGACGGCGAGGATTTGGGAAAAAAAAGTAAATATTAAATTCCTGGAAACTCGTGACCAACCGGCAGAACAGAACATAAAGCTGCGTATGGCTTTAAATGTACAGGCATCGAACAACATGGATGCAAACGCAAATCACGATGTAACATTTGCCTGCTAACCCATTATTTCTCTTATAAACAAAGGTTTGTACCTCACTTGTGTTATAATACTCACATTAAAATGTTTCAAATGGGTAACAGTGTGTTTTGCCGCAGCACCGCCGATGGTTTTGGAAGCGGTTCTCTGGCCCGCGAGCCGCAGTTACGTGTGGGTTCATTTTATTTTAAATGCCAATAATGTCAATTGCAAACATTGCGATTGTGTTTTAAATTACAACAACGAGTACAATGAAACCATTTAAAGAGGCGCGTTCAGCGGTCTCCGTGATGGGACCTGAAACAGCCAACCAAGTAAAATGATCCGTACTACGGCGCGCTCTCTTCATTTTATCAAATGATCATAATCACATCTATTCATTTTACTGTCCTGCTACTAGCCTTTTATTTAGACTAAAACCCCTTTAATTCAGAGAAGGCCTGCGTTTTGAGTGGCATTTGCACATCTTATCATGCCGGTGACTATATGCCACTGCTATAGACGCATTTCACAGTATTAAGGTTAACGATTAATCGATTAATTGATCGTTAAATTAAATGCCGATCGATCACGGAAACGATCGAAAATTGACATCCCTACTTTGGACAGAAACTTCCTAACAAAGCTTGTAAGACATTCATAGTCCACATGCAAAGTGGACTTAACTGAAAAGAGCGCAATGACTTGTGAACACAAATTACAGCGAGAAGAACCTATCAAACAGCTTTGATCTGCAGTCTGAAACAGTAAAGGATATTCCACCATGGCCTGGACACCATTCTTCCTAAAGATGACGATTCTTTGAACAGGACCACAGTTGTTGCAAATAGTATAGAGAACATCCTGCAGAACAACAAGAACATTAGTATGAAAAATCTCATTTGTATAATAAAAAGCATTAAAAATATTACACAGTGGATGTGGGTATTACCGTGGTAATAGGATAAATGGGGTTCATGATTGTGAATAGCAAAACATTATTAACACTGCGGGAATCATCAGGGTCACCCGGCCTGGATATCTTCTGACTGGTAGAGTAGTTTACAAACGCAGGATGTCCAGCGATGTAGATCTGGTTGTCGTTGGCATAAGTAACAGCATTGCATGACCCATTCATATCCTCGTATTCAACAAGGGCTTGACGCTTCTTAGGCATGAGTACAACATAACTGCAGAGAAATGGAGAGATATGATCCTCAATGCATTTCAGTACAGGCAGGTCTGGCAAATCCGACGGGGACGTATCACAAGTTACCTGATGGTTCCAAACTCTTGCAGGGCTTCAACGATGTCGGCCTCCAAAACTCCGTCCACTAAACCTCGGACATGCACCACAAGAGAGGGGAGGGTCTTGTGCGGGTCAACATAGTCCTCCTATGAAATAAATCATCACATTAGTCCAGTAAACTGGCATAAGTAAGTATTCATAATTTATAACAAGAAAAAAAATCACCTAAACATTGCAATTTGTGTGTAACACATGCGGTGTATATTTTCCTTCGTGTGTACAAATTGAGTACGTTCTATAAATTTATATGTATTTATTATCATGTACGTTATATTTTTTCCCGCTCGTTGTGATTAATCACGCACAATTCAAATGCGTTTACGGTTAACTTGCAGCATAATCCATTCATTCAGCAGCCTATCAGAACATATGTGTGGCGTGGAAAATACAGGCTTTTCTTACTAATATGTTACATCAACATTCGCTACATAATCATTTTATGGTTTCATATGCGTGTTTTTGTAATGCTTTCGGTGCAGAAACACCAGTGTGTTGTAGCTCAATTGTTTGGTTAGCTTGTTCGCTAACTAGTGCTGTGTTGTGTTAGCCAGCTAGCTAACTAGAGAGAAGTCAGATAAAGTCCGTAATAAAATAACGGATAGTGTGTAAGTAAAGGTTTGTCTTACGGTCGCCATTCCCCCCTCGTTTTCCGTTTTTTGGCGTTTTGTTGCTCTGCCGCCTTCGCTGTAGTAGCGGGCCGTCTGCGTCGCCATGTTGTCCCGTTACGATTCACGCGCATCAAAATGAAATGGACGAAAACTACAGAAAATGGGACAGGCGAGGGTGACGCCTTCCGGAGAAAATCCGTCGATATTACTGGCGGACAGGAACTGTCAATCACCACTGTAGTCCAATAAAAACCGCGTGGCACTGCGTTGAGGTCAATGATTGGATACTACAGTAATCACTCAGAACAGCGTTCAGCTTCTATCAGCGAGTTAATGCGGAAGCGAAGCCCTTGTGTATTATAATATTAATGTGTTTCTGTCTCGGTCACGACTTAATGTTCCTGTGATCTGACATTACAATAAATTGTATGCCAAGATTACGAACGTTTTCTCACAAAAACGGATGTTCTAGTTTAACTACAAATGTGCAAGATTAAAAAAAGACTGAGATGAAAAAAGACTGAATATTCATTGTGTTAATTTAATATGTTAACAATCATCAGGAGGACAATAAATAAATAACTTACTAAACAAACAAATAAATAAACACACAAATAAATAAATAGGGCCAGTGGCATAAACTAGTGATCTGTACACTGATGAAGACTATAACCGATTTATTGAACTGCGACAATAGCCAAAAATTCTTCTCTACAAATTCTCCAAAAGATAGACTAGTTCTTTTCTTTCAGGTCTATTCTACAGCTTAAGAACAAATCTAGTATACAAGGTTTTTTTTCTACATCATTTAGCCTACTAAGCATCATTTATTTGTCAAATACAGACTTACACAGTACCAAAAGCAGACAGAACTGAATAAAATAAATCTCATCAGTCACATGGTTAATTTTGGAAGCACTAATAACTTGTATTTACATTTATATATATATATATATATATATATATATAATTTAGGCAATATTAATGACTTCAATGTTATTTTGCAAGGATAAACAAATATATTCCCTTAAATTGGCTTTTTTATTTTATTATGAGATGGTCAGTATGCTGAACAGGTGACGCATCAGTTTAAGCCAGTAAATGTGGTGTAGTTGCTATAGGAAGGGGCTAAAAAATGATAAAGTTATGTGTTCGAGGCTAGCAGAGAGTTAACACTTGCACCTGCACTATGAGCAGTGGTGGGCCTACATTTCTGTTTTCACACACTTTCTATTTTATTTAATTATACTTATCTCTGCACTGTACAGATTAGAGATTGGTATAAAGCCCTATAGCTACACTGCAAAAAATGCTTTTCTTACTTAGATTTTTAATCTTGTTTCCAGCCAAAATATCTAAAAATTCTTAAATCAAGAAGGATTTTCTAGAGAAGTAAAAATTATTGTCTTGTTTTCAGAAAAAAACATGTCAAAATTAAGTGAGTTTTTGCTTGAAACAAGCAAAATAATCTGCCAGTGGGGTAAGAAAAAATAATCTTGTTTTCTGTTTGACATAAGATTATTTTTCTTACCCCACTGGCAGATTATTTTGCTTGTTTCAAGCAAAAACTCACTTAATTTTGACATGTTTTTTCTGAAAACAAGACAATAATTTTAGTGTACAGACTGTAAAATGTAATAACTCTTTTCCCCATTCATATTTGAAAAGCTAGAACAAAACACTTTTTGACAGTCGAGGGCAGCAAAGAGTCAAAGTTTCAGAATATAAGAATCTGTCTGAGCTAAATCTTTAGTTCATAGCAAGGGTGGTCCGGTCCTGCTCCTGGAGGGCCTGCGTTCTGCTGTTTAGCTCCAATAACTTTGTTTTGAAGTTTTTAGTGCTGCAGTGATGATGTATTTTTGTAGGCAACAAAATCCCCAAAAGTGTTTTTTTTTTTCATTGGCTTTTGGATCATTGCAGAAATTAAGCTCTGTGATCAACAAACATTTATGATTCTCACACATATTTGTTCATCATGGTAACCTTCACAACTTTTGAAGCCTTAATACAATCAGCAGAAGTATAATGTACTGTATAAAATACATCATGGTTAACAATTTTCCCTGAAAATTTGACTTTGCAAGAGCAGTTATTAACACAGTGAGGTCCAATTTAGTCACTTGTTAGCAACCGCATTTTTCAATACAAATAAAAGCTAGTAAAAAGTCACAAGGGAGTATTACTGATGTACGTTGCAGAATAAGCCACATAACTTTTAATGCAAAACGATAATTCAAACCTATTGTAGTTTTTTAAACTAAACTAAACTAACCAAAGCTCCTCTATTTCTACTCTACTTCCATTCAGTTTTGATTAGGCTATTATTTTCCTGCGAATGATTTTTTTATATATTCTTGGATACTATAAATATATGCCAATATATCATCACTATTTCTTTGGAAAATATCTATTTTTATATTCCATGTCAAGTATTATCCTCTGCCGGTATGAGAAAGATTAAGTTTATAGTCCGAAACAATGCATCCACACCCATTCCTGGCTAAATCATCAAATGATATGAATCATATGAACTTTGATATACTGGTCTCAATAAAACACACCTATCATTAAATTTCATTATGCACCTTTTGATGGGAGCTATTATTAATTATTAATTAACAGTGAGATTATCAGAAACTTTTATTTGCTGCATTGAAATTCTCCCACATGCATGGAGCACAAAATGAGTGTATTTGGTTGAAGCTGTTTATTAAAATCGATTTAATAAATATACACAGCATAACACCAAACCCAGGTGTGAATATCCTGTTATTTATTGAGCATTAGTTTTTCTTCTTGAAGACTTGATGGCAGACTTTGTCCTGACAATGGATCTCCTAGAAAGAGAGAGTGATTTGCATGATAACTGGACATATACACTAAAATATTCATTAATATACACTTAAAAAGTGACAAATTGGAATTGTGACAAAAAGTTACAGTATCACCATGTTTATTTGGGTATGTATAATGAACTTGGAGTGTCATGTATGTAGAATGGTATATTTTATGATAATAATTCAGTGCCATGGTATATAATAAAGTACCATCGTACGCCAATGAAGCATGGCTGCTGGTTTAAGCTGGTCATAAGCAACTAGCTCCTGCTCAGGACCAGCTAAAACCAGCAGCCATGCTTCAAAACATACCTAACCAGCATATGCTGGATTTTTCAACAGGGTAAACATTGATTTCTCCCTTTGTTGATTGATCAGTTGTACAGGTGCAGTTCTTTACCAGGTGAAGCAGGTCTCCTTCAATCCATTGCCTCCAGCCACGGTTCTCCTTTTCTCCCTTTTGCACACACACCAGTTTATCACCATCCCACCTCACCAGGGTCTGAAACAAAGATTTCAGGATTTTGTCAGTGTAAAAGATGAGTAAACCCCCACTCATGTACGGGACCCTGACCTGCACCTTTATGACATAATATTATAGTTCAATTAGAACTATATAGAACCCAAAGTGCATTAAAGCAGCAAATTTTGTGTATTTATCATTCATAACAATGCATTCAAATACACAGTATTTAGGCCTAAATTTAGGATTTATTATTTGAATCTAAATTTCCACTCATTTGGATAACGCACATTTCATATAAACTTAATAAACTTAATGTAATTTGTGAAACCAGCAAGAGTAAGATTTCTGCTCTCAAAAAATCACGCCATAGTTTCTATTTGATTTAATTGAATTAGTTCATTAGTTAAAATGCATGAGATTAAAACAAATTGGATTTATTAATTATAAATTCACTGTATAAAATGACTGTGATTTTAACGTTAAAAAACTGTGAAAAAGCTACGGTAAAAACCTGTTAAATGGTTAACGATAAGTTCCCCTAACATATACGGTGAAAAACTGTAATAGACATTTCAGACAATTTTACGGTGAAATACCGCTTTTGGAAGTGAAAAAGAATGTAAAATTTACAGGAAAAACGTAAATTGACGTTCCCAGAATTCTCTGCGTTGCATTTCAAATTTTGTTTGAATTTGATGTTTTTTCTTATCAGTTATGTTTATTAGGGTTGTATGTTACATCTAATGTTGTTAAATTTATGTTTACCATGATGTCTCACCATGATGGTGTTTAGTGCTTTTGTGAATGACACTGTGCACCTTCTATATATGTTATTATTTAAAAGCTGCTTGTGATGGACTTTGGTTCATCATGTGACTTTCTCATCACCTTCTGCATTTGGTGGTTATCAGTGTATTTCAAAGGTACAAAACAGATAATGAAATTACAGTATTTAACTGTAAATTTAAGTTAAAACTGTAAAACCTAGAATGTTGCTACAATATATTTTACGGTAGAATTCCGGCAACCACAGCTTCCAGTTTTTTACCGTAAATGTTACGGAATTTTTTTTTTACAGTGTATATGAACCTGGTCATTGTCTATTTAAAACACAATCAGTGTTTTTAAGTAATATTACAGAAATTCTTACCTTACCTTTCTTACCTTCATTTATGCATATGCATCAAATTGATTAGTTTATGTTAAAAATCCAAATTTGTATGCAAGTCAAATACATAAATCTTAAATATTTTTAAATGGTGTATAGCAAAGTAGCATGGTATTACCATCTGATCCATGACTGTGCCACTATAGTATATTTTTCTAATAAGTCAGAACAAGAAGGGAAAAACAACAACAACAACAGCACAGGGGTCATGTGACCCTGATTTGGACTTTGTTGCATTTTGGAAACCTACCTTAACCATTCTGTTGTCCAGGGCTTTTGTGTGCTCCTCAAACTCCTCCCCGATGGTGAAGTCGACCTCATAGTTTCTGAAGGTGCTGAGTGTTTTGGTCTCAAATTTGTCTCCTTTCTGCACAATGACTTTAGTCTGTTTGAGATGCACTGCGATCTTACGGGTGGCAAAGTCAATATCTGTAGGGGAGGAAAAGAACGGTATATTAAAAATCAGCACGATCCAAGTAGAATCTCAGTGGTCTCTCACTGATATCAGTTTGACTCTGAAATTGGTTTAATGTATATGTAAGCCAATACGATTGATTCAATTTACATCAAAACAATGTCACGTCACGTTTTTGACATCAGTTTGATTAGCTTATTTGACTTGTGTTTAGACGTCTTTTCAACATCAATTTCTACTGGGAATGTATGAAAGCAGTGAAAGGAGGCTTTGAAATCACTGGGGACGCTGTAGAAACAGGGCCATATTTCATCTGTGATGCAACAGACTGACAGAAATGACCTCACATATATTCATACGCTGGGACAAAGGTGGCCGAAGTGTTCAAGTGCGCTCATCTCCCACCTTTATCAAAGCCACTGATAAGATACTATGACCTTGCATGAACTTTGATCATGAAAAAACAACCCTTTTATTGATTAATTTCTTGCACAAGTTATTTCTTCATTTAAAATAATTTATTAATTAACAAGGAATTCATATTTATTTATTTTCCTCAAATTGCTATAACAGTCTGGTCACCATTTTTTATTATTATTAATCACAATGAGTCCATGCAATAAAATCTGTGGCAAAATGAATATTTTTCAGGTCAGACTGAAATTTATGCAACCCCAGTGCATGCATGATGCATGAAACGTCTTACGCTTGCACTATACATCCCCTTTTTTAGATTTTGCAACAACTGCAGTTTCATTATCAAGTTTATGGTTTTTATATTTGATTTGATCACTCTTAATGTTTATTTCAAGTAACACATGTTTTGTTATGATATTAGTTGTAGTTAATTATAATAACCCATATAAAGTCTCAAATATTAAGTGAGTACGTGCATTCAAATGTGCAAAATGAATATTGACAGAATATGACAAAAAACTGACATGAAATGTCTTAACTCTATTACACTGCACTACATCGTCTTCCTTAACCCACGATTTTGCAACAATTGCAATTATGCAGGTTTACAAGTGATCTCTGTCCACTAAGAGCAAGATCATGTAGATACAAGAACCCAATCTGCATCTCTGGTGTGTAAATGCTCCTGTTGATAACTATAGGATTCCAGTAGGCATTCAGTAATAGAAATCACATACCCAAAGCCTTCATGACATCCTCAAAGTTGTCATTGCTGACCATCTCCCACGTTCCATTGAAATCAGCCGGCATTGTGAAGCTGGATAATGTGTATGAGAAGAGTAGAATGAGGTGAAAAACGGCCTTCACTACCGGTGTGTGATCAAATGAACCGTAGGAACAGAGTTCTTTTGATAAGACCCTTTATCTTCATTGAAAAAGGGGTGGGCTTTAGAAATGGGATGTACTTGTGTCAGCTTTTAACATGGTCTGAGAGAAAGATACAGACAAGCTGTGAAGATATTGCAATTGTCATGTCATTTTAAAGCTGTGACAGCAGTATCCCACACTTTGTAATGCTATACTTCCTCATAACTATTTTAATCAGAAGTTTTCAAGTAAACATGTAGAATAACTGTGCATTAGAATTCTAATGTTTAAAACAATTGCGGCATTCTTTGGAACACTCCCAAATCTAAAGTTCAACAACAGCTTGTGGAGTTCAATAACAACCAAACCAAAAGGGGGACAAGCCAAATACTAAAAGTGTCATTATTTATTATTAATTTATTTATTGTTAATTCGCCTTTCACTCAAATCACTATGCTGGTGATTTATTCTGCTATTAAAATATTGTATTAAGCATGCAAAATATAAGCTTTTTCACTACTGGTCTCTGTATATGTTTGATTTTTTTTTTATATATATATATATATATATATATATATTTGAAAGAAGTCTCTCATATGCTCACCAATGCTGCGTTATTTTTAAATTCAAGAAAAAGTATTAATTAAATTACAGTAAAAATAGATAAAAAAAATACAATAGAAACAGTAATACTGTGAAATATTTTTACAGTTTAAAATAACCGTTTTCTATTGTAATATATTTTAAAATGTAATTTATTCATGTGATGCAAAGCTGCATTTTCAGCATCATTACTTCAGTCTTCAGCATCACACGATCCTTCAAAAATAATTGTAATATATTGATTTGCTGCTCAAGAAACATTTCTTATTATCAGTGTTAAAAGAGTTTAAGATGTGGAAACCTTTATACATCTTATTCAGGATTCTTTGACGAAACACAGCTTCTAAAGAACAGCATTTTGTTTGAAATATAATTTTTAGAACAATGTGGAAGTCTAAACTGTCACTTTGGATCAATTGAATGCATCCTTGCTGAATAAAGGTATTAATTTCTTTCAAAAACCAGAACCAGAATTTTTGAATGATAGTGTATGTTTAAGTTCATAAAAATGTTGTTGCAATGACCCATGTGCAATAAAATAGCAAAGTATGGCAGTGATGTGTCAGGAGTCAGGCAAGTAAAAGTGTGACACTTGCACTGCAACAGTATAGGGCACATGAAGATAAGTTAACTCAGATAAGTGTAGTTATACTGCATTTGATCTCTGTCACCATGAGACTAATCACACTCATTATCAGCTCAGCACTAGGCCTGTAAACCGCTGTCTTTGATCATGAAGTTTCAGTGATCATGACATTAATGCAATCACTTTTCAGATTTCACCAGTGTATACTTGCCACATTCAGGCAATTAATGTCATAATCACAATGTATTGCTGTATGATTAAATTCATTTAAAATGGGATTGGATGTTTTATTGCACGTGCTGTATCTTTAAGTTTATTAATTGTATTATTATTGCACAGTAAAGAAAACATCAAATATTCATTATTATTGTTATTATTATTATTAATTTGGTACAAGAAATACGAACTTGATTTACACAAACAACTAAAATAAATGTATTTTTTATATTTATTTGTATATTAATTAATAAATTTTTCTTCTGATTTAGGGGGAAAATGATGACCTGGATAGTTGCACCCAGTCTGAAAGTGAAAGAGAACATGAGAGTGATGGATCTTGCAGCTTTCACTGTAAAAAATGTTACAATGTCAAAGGGCATATTGCTTAAGAAATAGAACTTAGGGCATTTTTTTTTTTTTTTTTTTGCTTGTTTGTTTTCTTTCATATCAATCTCATATCATTTTTTCCCCAAGAATCTTAAGAGAGATTAAGCTTTTTAGTTTGTGCTAAAAAACCATCAAGCAACTCTTATCCCATCAACAATATGTTGTCTTTCTTATAATCATGTGAGCCACAGAACATTTCAAGGCATTGATCAAACACTAAAACTACTCATATAAATTAATCATTTTAGGCTGAATGATGAATCATTATAAGTGCATCAAATTTGTTCTTCAATATTGATCTAAGTGTACAGGAGCAAAATGCAGAGAAAAGGACAGAGATGACTGTAGACACATACCATCATCATGTAGGCCAAAGTTCAGTTTGCTTTCTGTGACATGTACTCTTGTGCAATTCTTCCTGTAAATAATATTACTGTTTAAATAATGACAACAATTATGCAGTTTAATTATGCAGCATTGCTCACAGTGTTAATAACAGACACAGTACATTTTTGACAAATCTGGCCAAATAATGTACTTAAACCTTAACCATCCCTGCAATAGTACACTGATTGTATTAGTAAAATGGTGAAGTAAGCCACTTCATTTGCTTAAAAAATGAGAAAAGAAAAATATGCAAGGACCACAGCTGGAGAACTGTGGAAAATATGTGAGTCTCAGGGTCAGAAAAGCTTTAAAAAAAAAAAAAAGGTCAAACAGCACCTACATCACCACATGTTGTTTGGGAGGGTTTCAAGAAAAATTATCCTCGCTCATCCAAAAACAAACTCCAGCATATTTAGTTATCAGACACGACTGGAACTTCAAATGGGACTGGCTTCTATGGTCAGATGAAACTAAAAAATGAGCTTTTTAGCAGCAAACACTCAAGATGGGTTTGGTGAACACAGGGATAAAAAGTACCCCATGCACTTTTAATGATGTGGGCCTATATTTCTGCTGGAGGTCCTGGACATCATGTTTAGACACATGGCATCATGGATTCTATCAAATACCAACAGATAAAAAATCAATAAGTGACTGACTCTGTTAGAAATCTTATAATGGGCCATGTTTGGATCTTCCACCCGTACAATAATCCAAACACAAACCTCAAAAACAACACAAAAATGGGTCACTGAGCACAAAACCAAGCTTCTGCTGGCCATTCCAGTCCTCTGACCTGAACCCTGTAGAAAATGAGTGGGTGAACTGAAGAGAAGAAGCACGTGAACTGAAGAGAAGAGCTGGGCATCTGAAGGGTCTGGAGTGATTCTGGATGAAGGAATGGTCTCTGATCTCTTGTCAGGTGTGCTAAAATATATTTGTTGAGGCAAAGAAAACTAAGATCCATTGGGATCAGGTGATGGTGACTGTAATCATTGTGAGGTTACTTATACAATTGCTCACAAGTGTTGTTTTTTTTATGTGTGAATAATGTGTGATATTACAGTGTGAGATTAAACCAGTCATACGGCTATCATACTTCTATGAATTAACAGAAAAAAAAAAAACCTCATTAAATTGCTGAATTAGACATCAAGAATCAGCGTATGAAACTCAAAAATGGTGACAAACAACAAAATTTTATGCTGAAATGCATGCTGGTTATCAACATAGCACAAAACTCATTCATGACTCCCAGCATGCATTGCAGTTGATCTGTTTATCTGAATTAGTTTGATGATTGTCACTATTGTTGAGGTTTGTATGATGAGTGTTGATGTCTAAATCTTTCTGAATATTTTGCCACCGCGTCTTTGCATTTGTGAAACATAACATTTACATCAGTAATGAAAGATCAACTTCAACATTTTTTAGTATTCTTTCTCAACTTTATTAAGGTTTGACACCAATCACAAAAAGTAATCTATACTCCAACTTAAATTTAAAACATGTCTTTCTTTATTAATGCATGTGTTTATATTGAAACACTATTTTAAGCACTGAAAGAGAATTAACTTAATGAAAAGCAAAAATCAATAGCCCAACAAACACTGCTCACAATAATGGTAGTTTGTTGAAATTTAAAAAAAATTTCATCATTAATTGCGGGTGCAAAAGTGATATTAATTCAATGTCAATGTCATAAATTTTTAACATTTAACACAGCGAGTAAAAGAAGTGAGATTGACCCACATTCAAATACACCTTTTATCAAACTCATGAACAAATACCACATCAGAAAGGCATTTATTTTCAATAAAAATTAAATATGTGAAAAGTGGAAATAAAACGCCTCATTAATAACAAAGTGTTATTAGGTATGCTTAGCTGATATAGGGAGGTTTTTGTCCCAATAAAGTGGCATTCATCTAATAAAATGTATATATATATATATATATGTAAATATTTTATTATATCTTTTCATGTGACAACACTGAAGAAATGACACTTTGCTACAATGTGAGTAGCAATTAATGTCTGAACCGCTGGCCACAAAAGTGAGTACACCCCTAAGTGAAAATGTCCAAATTGGGCCCAATTAGCCATTTTCTCTCCCCGGTGTCACGTGACTCGTTAGTGTTACAAGGTCTCTGGTGTGTTAAATTTGGTCACTCTCTCATACTGGTCACTGGATGTACAACATGGCACCTCACGGCAAAGAACTCTCTGAGGATCTGTAAAAAAGAATTGCTGCTCTACATAAAGATGGCGTAGGCTATAAGAAGATTGCCAAGACCCTGAAACTGAGCTGCAACGTGGTGGCCAAGACCATACAGCGGTTTAACAGGACAGGTTCCACTCAGAACAGGCCTCGCCATGGTCGACCAAAGATGTTGAGTGCACATGCTCAGCGTCGTATCCAGAGGTTGTGTTTGGGAAATAGACGTATGAGTGCTGACAGCATTGCTGCAGAAGTTGAAGGGGTGGGGGGTCAGCCTGTCAGTGCTCAGACCATACACATTAATTTCCATACACACTGCATCAAATTGGTCTGCATGGCTGTCGTCCCAGAAGGAAGCCTCTTCTAAAGATGATGCACAAGAAAGCCCGCAAACAGTTTGCTGAAGACAAGCAGACTAAGGACATGGATTACTGGAACCATGTCCTGTGGTCTGATGAGACCAAGATAAACTTATTTGGTACAGATGGTGTCAAGCGTGTGTGGCGGCAACCAGGTGAGGAGTACAAAGACAAGTGTGTCTTGCCTATAGTCAAGCATGGTGGTGGGAGTGTCATGGTCTGGGGCTGCATGAGTGCTGCCGGCACTGGGGAGATACATGAGGGAACCATGAATCCCAACATGTACTGTGACATACTGAAGCAGAGCATGATCCCCTCCCTTCGGAGACTGGGCCGCAGGGCAGTTTTCCAACATGATAACGACCCCACAACCTTGCTAAAGAAGCTGAGGGTAAAGGTGATGGACTGGCCAAGCATGTCTCCAGACCTAAACCCTATTGAGCATCTGTGGGGCATCCTCAAACGGAAGGTGGAGGAGCCAAGGTCTCTAACATCCACCAGCTCCGTGATGTTGTCATGGAGGAGTGGAAGAGGACTCCAGTGGCAACCTGTGAAGCTCTGGTGAACTCCATGCCCAAGAGGGTTAAGGCAGTGCTGGAAAATAATGGTGGCCACACAAAATATTGACACTTTAGGCCCAATTTGGACATTTTCACTTAGGGGTGTACTCACTTTTGTGGCCAGTGGTTTAGACATTAATGGCTGTGTGTTGAGTTATTTTGAGGGGACAGCAAATTTACCCTGTTATACAAGCTGTACACTCACTACTTTACATTGTAGCAAAGTATCATTTCTTCAGTGTTGTCGCATGAAAAGATATAATAAAATATTTACAAAAATGTGAGGGGTGTACTCACTTCTGTGAGATACTGTATGATAATATCATCGTTCAGTTAAATACAGCTCAGTGTTGATTCGGTTCTGTCCAATATGTAAAGTTCATCAATTATGAAATGAGTTCAATTGGGCAAAATAGCATTGTTTACTAGTATGAAGCCTTAACAAGCCTTTGTAAAAAGAATGGGTAGTGCATTTGTAAGGTAACAACCTCGACAGCTGTCCTGAATTAATGCTCAGTGTTTGTCATGTGCCAACACTTAAGCATACTACTCTGAAACAGTTGTTGCTTATTGTATACAGTTTCACACACTATTCTTTAAAAAAATAGTAGGCAGCATGTACTGTGTAGCAAGCAAGTATGCCGTTTCAAACACAGCCTCTGTGATTCCGAAGTACAATGAACATCCGCGCACTCATCCGTGCTGAGAGCCCTGCACAACCCACATTTAAAAAAACAAAAACCTAAATTAAAAATAAATAACTGCAAAAACGGCAATTGCAGGTTTCAAACAAAGATGGCGACAGAGGCAAAACTTACGGACTACAGCTTTAAATAAAAAATGTTTCCCTTCCCCTTGGATCCCAATCATTATATCCATGAATAAACGACCTTATCCTGAGCTTCAGGTGGCACGTGTATGTGCAAACAGCTACCCTAAAAATACTTTTACATTTTTGAAAAGTAGACTTTTAAAAGAACTTTTAGTACCTTTAAAATCTTAACTTATACTTGCAGGATCATTGATTCACATGCATCTGCCACAGGCTCGCACCCGGAAAAATTGCAAATCAAATTACATTTAGGCCCATGCAAGTAGTTAAAAAAAATAAAAACCTGTACATGTCATCGTGATCAGTTATAACTGGTAAATTAAATGAGAGATTTGTCTTTCATTTGTCCTGTAACCGCTTATTTCTCAAGCAATCGAGTTAAGAAAACAAATAACAATTCCAACCTGAAACAGTACTTTATTCATAGGAAGTCCTCCGTCTCTCACTTAAGCGGCCAACAGGCTTATCATCCTCAGTGAAACTTGTATTAAAGAAGCTCTTATGAAAAAGACATCAAGCAAAATGCCAAATAACAACTGCATTACATAAACGGCGAAGCACAATTCAAAGACTGCATACAAAAGTTAATTGCTGTTCATAAGTTAAGTCTGAAAAGGAATTAATACTGAAAGTATGCAACACAGATCACTAAAACGTCTTCCCAATATGAGAAATCACAGTACTTTGCTGGAAGTACTCATTTGATTTACTGTACTTAGCAAAAAGGTACCAATTAATAGTTCATGGCATGGTAATTCATCTCATTTGAATACAAAAGAAAAAAGTAATGCTTGACAAAGGAATTTAAATATACAATGCTTTGCTACAAACCGACTCTCAAAAACCTGGAAATATGGTCAAAGAAAACCAAAGAGGAACCAAAAAGTGACAGATGACAGGAAGAAAACCATTTGTACATTTTGGCTCAACGATCCCTTTAACAGTGACAATACAGAATTTGTGTGTCAGAGTCAAAGACGACTTGTTCGTTTTCATAAAGTGTTTTTGGACCTAAATGCTCATGTCGAAAATATGACACTAGAACCCTAGAGCTAAATATTGAAACAAGAAACAAATGCAAGTTTGAGAATATGGTAAACGTAGTTGACCCCTGAGTTTCTAATGCAGAACTAGTGTATAAAATACCTCATTACAGTGTGCCTTTTAGTGCAAGCCAGCAAATATGCTCGATTAAACAGGAGGTATATTAGGATAGCACCCAAGCAAACAATGCTTCTCTATGCAGTCTTTCCTGTTGGCCGAATCACAGAGTGGGGCTGGTTTGCATAGCCAAACCAGTAGATCAAATACATTTTATAATTCATTTCTGATTTTTATTTTTATTTTTTTTTTCATAGAAAACATAAATATCCCTGAATGAAACTGATTCACAGTATATTGAGGACTCCAGTGCTACTACCATTGTTTTTATGTTGGGACAATCAAGTGTGTCTTCAAGGTCTCCAGTTAGTGTCTCTTGCATGGCTCAACTGTCAAGTCCTTCATTCGCTGTCTTGGTAATTCACAGTCCGTTTGCCTCTGTTTCTGGTCCGGATGCGTGTGGCCCGTTGAGGTTTCCCATACGACACGTCGCTATCCTCATCGGAAACATCCCTCTGGTGTTTCCTGGTCTGTGCGGTTCCTCGGCCACGGTCCCTTAGCTTTCTCTTTGGACTGCTCTGTGAACATGAGCTGGCATCTGATTCAGACTCGCCAGACTCTTCGCTCTCAGAGTCGCTTCCATCATCGCTGGCATCCTCGTTGCTTCCTTCGTCGCTTTCGCTTTGCTTCCGTCGTTGCCGGGCCGCCTTGGGAAGCTTCTCCTGAGACCATCGCTCCCGACCATTCTCGGATTTGCACCTAGTTTCGGAGTCACTCTCAGAGTCCGTTGAGCCCCTTAAGCGCTTGTAGCGTTTCGCATGCTTTCTTTGAGGTGTCATGCCCTCGTTTTCATCACTGGTCCTACTACTTTTATTGTCTGCGTCTTCAGACTCAGAGGAGCCACCACGTTTTCTTTTGGAGTTACCACCTGATGGTTTTCTCACCCGGGAGTTGGCCCGCTCCTTGCTCTTTCCGTTCTTTGATTGCATCTCCATCTCAGGACTGAATTCTTCATCCGAGTCCTCCATAATGTAGCTCTTCTTGGGAAGAGTTCTAAGAGAGATTCCTTTGGATGCAACTTTAAGGCAAGGCTTCCTCCTCGGATGTGCCTTCTTGTCCTCTTCTGATGCATCGCTCTTTTGCCATTCATCAGAGGAAGTATCCTCCTTTTTCCTCTGTCTTCGGTCTACCTCCTCTTCACTTTGCGAACTGGAGGCATCCGACATTGCTTCAAGCTTCTTTTTGCGAGCGTTGGACGCACACTTTCTGTTTCTGAGCAACCTTCTTTCTTCACCATCACTTTGATTTTCTTCGTCTTCTGATTTAATTCTCTTCCTGCGAGCAACAGATTTTTCTGAAACATCACTGAGCTCCTCTGAGTCCTGGGTGGTTGATGTTAATGCATCTGTGGTTGAGGTTTTTTTGCGGGTAACTTGCAGTTTTGTGGCAGAAGCTTGTTCTTGGCTTTCTGATGGTGCTTTACTCCTCTTCAGCTCTTTTGCATCCACCTTCCTTCCGTTTTGATAAGGGTGCTTTTGAGTTTTGGGCACCTCAACATCCTCATCAGAACTCCTTTCAGAATCCTGCTTGCTTGGCCGATTTTTCTGACGTCGGTCTCTGGAGCAATTCTCTTCTTCAGCATCAGTGTCATTCAATTTTTTTATTTTAGTGACAGCGGCTTTTGCAGTCTTCCTGGTGGACTTCCGCCTGACAACGAGATCCTCGTCCGACTCCCCGTTCACACTTTCATTCTGACTCTCCCCATCATCTGTGTTGTCCTCACTTTCCACTCGTTGCCGTTTGGTGCTGTGCCCATTAATGAAAGGAGACGTTTCTAAAAATAGAAATACAGAAATGCACCTTTCTTTAGTGTCAGCGACCCATTAATGTTTAATGTTAAAGGCCCATACTTCATTTTGTAGAGGAACTGACTGGATTGTGCAAAGGAGGTTAAACTTTTGTCCTAGCAATCAAGCCATTTTTATTTGAGCCTGAACAAGCCAAGCATGTTTTTAAAGGGTCAGTTCACCCAAAAATGAAAACTAGCCTGTGTTTTACTCACCCTCGAGGCATCCTAGGTGTATATGACTTTCTTCTTTCCGATGAATCCAATCAGGGTTATATTAAAAATGGTCCTGCCTCTTTCAAGCGGTATCATTGCAGTGGGCTGGTGTTTCTGTACAACAGTCTAAAACACGTTAAATAAAGTGCGCGCATCCATAAGAAAACGTGCCTCACAGCTCCGGGTGGGTGAATAAAGGCCTCCTGTAGCGAATCCATGTGTTTTTGTAAGAAAAATATCCATATTTCAAACACAAACACTTTTCTCTCACTTCATCTAACTGTAGTACGCGGAAGTCGTTCCGTTCCGATTAGTGACAAACACAGAGATAGAACAAAACAAAACACCGGTCACAAATTAGAAGTAGAAACCGAGGATTTGTAAAGAAAAATGTTGGAGGATTTCGATATAAGCCAAGAGGAGACCGGTTTTCCTTTGCTAAATTGTGCTTCCTTTGCTCCTGTAAACAAAAGTGTTTGTGTTTGAAATATGGATATTTTTCTTACAAAAACACATGGATTCGCTACAGGAGGCCTTTATTCACCCACCCGGAGCTGTGTGAGGCACGTTTTCTTATGGATGCGCGCACTTTATTTAACGTGTTTTAGACTGTTGTACAGAAACACCAGCCCACTGCAATGATACCGCTTGGAATAGCCAGGACAATTTTGAATATAACCCTGATTGGATTTGTCTGAAAGAAGAAAGCCATATACACCTAGGATGCCTCCAGTGTGAGTATTTTAATTTTTGGGTGAACTAACCCTTTAATGTGTTATTATCATTAAGATGACAGACTTTCTTTGTAATAGAATGCTTGATAACAAATTGTGCAAAACCAGGAATGTGCAGATGAATAAAATCTGGATTTCATGTTGATAATAGAGCTCAAGGAATCTACCAAACGCACCCTTTTTTTCTGCTGATCTTCTAGATGGTCTGCGCCCAGCAGTTCTACTCTCCGCTTTGTTTTGAGAAGATAAATCACTGTCTGCGCTGCCATCACTTTTCTCTTCTTCACTGGCTGAAACGTCACTTTCATTTGACTCTGTGAGAACAACAATAACAATAAAAGGAGGGAATGTACATTCAAGTTACATTACATTGAAATTGTGTAAAAGCGGTAAAAACATATAAAGGTCATTGCACACTGAGTCCGAAATTTTAGCATGTTTAAAAAAAAAAAAAAAATTCAGATGAGGTTCGATTTTCTGCGTTTTCGCATCCCTAGCAAGCATTTTGATAGGAAAGGATGACCAACATGAAAAAACCCCCGAAAAAACAAATATGAAAATTTGGGAGTCGGTGTGCAAGGACCTTAAGCTGTGTAGACGTCTATACCTTCTTCCTCTTCTTCTGAATCAGAACTGCTCTGAATGACAGCAGAGCGTTTGCTAGCACGGGTCGCAGGTCGGGTGCTGCCTCCATGCCCCTCCTCATCCGAGCCTTCATCGTCTTCCAGGGTATCCATGAGTTTCATCTTATTAACTGCTGCCATGGCAGTCTTGCGAGCCCTCGGTCGGCGACTGACAGATGATGACGACTCGTTCTCTGAGGCGTCAGAGCCTTGCGAAGGCTCTTGGTCAGAATCGCTGCAGGGTCGTGCTCTCTGACGCTCGTGTGACCTGCTATGTCCATTCATCTTGGCATGGCCCTCTAAGATACACAAGGCAAAATTGAAAAGTAATTTGTTATTGTCAAAATAAGTATGTGTCATTTTCCACTAGCTGAAAGTGCTTGAAATTTCTACTCAACCGCACACAATGACACACACAGGGTTTGTTTAACAGTTTGTCTAAAAGATCCCACCATGTCTGCGTTTTGCTCCATTATTCTGTGCAGCTCTTCTTGTGGCTCTAGTCTCTCGTCTGAAGACACGAAATGAGGATGAACGTTCCTCATCCTCTTCTGACTGACTCGGAGATTGTTTGCTGTCATGATCAGACCCTATTATCAAAAGCACAAACTGTCTTTAGCACCTGACGGTAATTCCAGAGTTTCTGAAAGTCCCATGTTATAAAAGGAATCAATTTGACCAGTATTTTCTACTTAATTGTTGTCTATAATATCCAAGTAGGGCTCGCTGCAGTCCACAAGATCCAGGGGGAGTGGTTGGATCCACATCTAGGGGGTGGAGATTGGTAGGTTTAGGGGTGGAGATGGGTAGGTTTAGGTATATGTAAGGTGGGAGGAGTTGGATCTGGATCAAACCACGCTCCCTGGATCTTGTAAGCTGCAGCTAGACGCTCCTCATAATATCTGGTCAACAGATAAATGGCTCCACCTGGTGGGTTTCTAAAGAATGGATCCCATTAAAGCACTGTGCATTCAACAGGAACAACCATTGGTGGAAGTAGTGGATCCAGTTCATAAAACCAGGCTGAATTATTCACTCACAACTTGTACTGATCTGGATTTCGAGTGGTTGTAGAGTTTACAACTCATTGGAGGGGAAGACTGTCAGTGAATAATGCAGTCTCAAGTCTGCTCATAAAAACCACTTTTAAAGGAACACGCCACTTTTTTTTAAAAATAGGCTCATTTTCCAACTCCCCAAGAGTTTAACAGTCGAGTTTCACTGTTTTCGAATCCATTCAGCCGATCTCTGGGTCTGGCGGTAGCACTTTTAGCATAGATCATTGAATCTGATTAGACCGTTAGCATCTGAAAGTAGTCCCCAGCTATATCATAACTAGTTACCTAGCTGGGGACTACTTTCAGGCGCTGCGTAATATCATTGCGCCTGCTGCACCCATGGTACGGCAGCAAAGTTCCTTGATTATTACTCCGGAATGAGAGTATAGTTCCTAGCCATATCAGCCTAGAAAATCGCAACTTCTCATTTTCCGTCAGTCTTAGTGCACGATGTACCTACAGAAGAGTCAAATTTTAAATAGGAAAAATATCGAAACTCTTTGGTCATTTTTGAGCGAGATGCTAACAGTCTAATCAGATTCAATGATTTATGCTAAGCTACGCTAAAAGTGCTACCGCCAGACCAGGAGACCGGCTGAATGGACTCGAAAACAGTAAAACTCAACTGTTTAACGCTTGGGGAGTTGGAAAATGAGCCTATTTTCAAAAAAAGTGGAGTGTTCCTTTAATGCTTTGTGTCCTTTTTTTTTTTAAATTCCACATAAGAATTCCACCTCTTCATATGAATGGACAGTTCACTGAAAACGAAAATTTAAAATCAACTTTTATTTTTAAATTTAACTGACCTGTACACAGGTGGTGTTGCAACAGTGCGCCTTATATTTTAATACCAGAAACAAATAATTTTCATGAGTTGTCTGTCTTACCAGATGAAGATGAGCAACTCCGTCTGAAGGTATCCTTGGCTTCATTGACTCTGCGGCGCTCTGGTCCAGACACTTTGGCTGAGGTAGATTTGGCTGTAGACTGTTCTGTGTTTTCCTGAGTTTTTGTAGTAGCCCTCTTTTGACTAGGGTCAAGAGGGAAAAAATAAAAAAGACCGGTTTGTTTTCTGAATGTAAACAATTCAGGAAAAAAATAAAATAAAATAAAAAGAATACAAATAAGAGACCGCAGCATAAACATGGCAGGGCGATCCGCTTACCGTGTGGATCCTTGGATAGAAGGAGCCGACTCCTGATGCTGTAATTTCTTCCTGAATCTTTGACTGCGTCGCAGCTTCAAGCTACTTTTGATGGCAGTCTTATAGTCTGAAATTATTTTCCGTATACTCTCTTCGAAAAACGCAGACAGTCGCAAAGTCATACTGTAAATCTGTCAACACAAATAGTGCAAGACCATTAATGTGTCTTCAAGAATTAAGCAAAAAGGCAAGCAGAAAGAAGAAAAGGCAGAAAAAGAAAAGGATTATCCAAGACATTAATGCATTACCTTTGACCGTTTGCTTGGCGTGTAGGCTTTAGCATTGGCAAAAATAAGCCTGGTGTCCTTGCAAAGGTCTATAGGATTTTCATAGCGGTCTTCTTCAAGAGTTAGCCGCACTGTTCCAAGGTCCATAGGGGTATCGATAATATTACAGTAATCCTGGAGACACAAAGAGGACACATTTAACTTCCTGCTTCTACTGACAATGCTTGATCCCACCTTTAAATCAGATCCACATCTCCAATTAAGACAGATAACCACTTCCCTAACATGATTCTATTGATTGTTTTTTTTTTGACTCACAGGATATTCTCTCTGATCTACAGGATCCCGGAACGGCTCTGAATCCTCGCACTCAAACATGTAGTTCAGCAAACGTTTGCAGTTGTCCTTCCATGCATCCCTGTCCTGCACAACCTCCAGTGATGGCTGACGAAATCAAGACACACAACAGCATCTTAAACGCATTCATTTTTCCATCTCAACAAACTTCTCGTTTTCTGTTTAGTGATGGAATTTTTAAAATGAATCATTATAGTAGGATAATCAACAGTGCAGCATGATCTCTGGCGACATTTCTACCAATGTGCAGTATATACTCTCATTCCACCCAAAAATTGGGATTACAGTACAGTTATATACATTTAATATCTCGCACTACCTGGCGAAGTCTTTGTCCTGCAGAGGTTCCAGGTGCATCAATGTCATCCATGTCCTAAAAGCCACATCTGAGTCAATCTCTGGTTTTCCAGAAAAGGCAAAGAAAATACAGGTGAAACAAATACACTCACCTCATCGTCAGAGTACTCCATGTTTTCAACGGCATTGTAGATCTCCATAATATCTGTACAGTGAAGTTTACTGTGGCCACCAGGGAAAAAAGAAAAAAAAAAAAAAAAAAAAAGTTTATTAAATTACAGAACAAAACATAAATATCACAAATGGATCTTCACTAAAGACCAACCTTATGAACTTCAGAAGAACATTTGTTATGATTTTTGCAGACTGTGCAATCTTGCTGCGGGGCTCATTAAAAGTCTTGGCATTTTGTTCAATGTGTTTTACATCCCAGATCAATGCAGACAGTCTCCTAAAAAAAAAAAACAAGACATTCAAACTCTCATTCATTCAGAGTCATTCCACTTTCTTTCTGTGGGAATCTATTTTGAAGAATGGTCAAACTACTCTTTTTGTACAACAAAAATGATCATAACAGTAGTGAGTCCAATGGGGTTAAGCATGTTTAAGCTTCTGCAAAAACCAACAAAGTTTCTTCTTGCATGTCAAGCAAGTATAGTCAAGCTGCAGGTGACAATATTGGAAGTGCTCCATGTATGTGCACTGATCAAAGTTTATGAATAAAAGCCTAAATTAAATCCGTTCATATAACGTGTCTCTTCAGCAGACCTGAATTAAACCACTCAGTTCAATTACTTTTTGCAATGCCTTTATAAACTTTTTGAGTCAAAGTCTTGATGGTATGGATTTCTGACGGAGGGACAGAAATCTCTCAGGTTTATTAAAAAAAATAAATAAATCATTTGTTTCTTGAAGATGAATGAAAGTCTTACGGGTTATATGGAAAAGAGCAGCATGAACATTCTTCAAAATTTCTACTTATGTGCATCATGAAACAAAGACTATCATACAGGTTTCGAAATGTTACAGGGATGAGTGAATGGTGACAATTTTTATTTTTAGGTGGACTGCACTGGTTAAGCTACAAACCTGTAGAAGTTGTGCTTGAGCCGCAGTTTGATGGTGTTAAGGTCGGTGGGATATGCAATGACAGCACAATATGTTGGATACTGAGCAAGGTCAACCGGACCAGAGAAAGGCGCTGCGATATCTGTTGAAAAGGACAGAAATTGACACTTCATACATCAGAGGGTCACAGTTAAAGAGTTAGTTTACTGAAAAGTGATGTTTTCTGTCATTATTTAGTCACTCATGTTGTTCCAAACCCAGAAGTCCATCATTGGAACACAACTGAAGATATTTTTCATTTTCAATTTTGTCCACACAATGAAAGTCTACGTAATCCAAAACATAAATAAATTAAAAAACTGCTAAATTCATATGGATTACTTTTACAAATCTCCTTAAATGATTTTTAGTAAGTTTTAAAAGCTTCAAAAAGTTTATGAGTCAAGGGACTGGAACGCCATTACGCACAAGTAGTTCATCAAAATTTGAATTGCTTAAATGACAAAAAAAGAAGAAAAGACAAAATAGGATAACGCACCCACAGTCACAAGCTGTTCTATGCCTGCAACGATGCGTGCACTCTCTTGGTCTCGACCCTTGTCCCCCCATTCACCCTCCTGAGGTTTATACAGGATATCGATCATCTCCTCATCTGTCACCGGCACTCCTGCACTCTCCGACTCCGGCTGCTCAGCTGCAGAAACCCAAATAACCCAATGAATAAACCACTCGCTTAATTAAAACACAATGACAAAGTACCTTTCTGTTAGAAATGGAGTAAACATACACACTCTGAATATTTAGTGCAAAGACTGCTGATATGCAAATTCATCTCAAAGGAAAAAAAAAAAAAAAACACTGCAAGAAACAAACATTGTGCATCTGGTTTAAGATAATGCTCGAGTGGTCAGAAGTACCGTTTTCAGGAATAGCCTCCACGTCCCATGGACTCAGCTTTTCTGTCTCACCATTGTCCCACCTGCAAAAACATGAAGTTAAAAACCACTGCCAAAGGACTAGAGAGTACACCATCCAATAATTCAGTTTGGGCTTACTTGACTTTGAAGCACTGAAAAAGGCTGTCGGGATATTCGGACTGATATGGTTCCTGACAAACTATGGACCCAAACCACCAGGCATCATCGATCACAGAGCGAAACCGATCACCTGCAGAAAACAAAGCACGAAAACCAGGACAGACATGACTCAATACGTTTTATTTCTGTAGAAAACTGAATGATTGAATACTGATGCAGGCTACCAAAATAAAAACTCAATGGACTCTGTTCTCAGGTCATGACTCCAAACTTACTCGATGTCCACACTCTGTTCCGTGCCTCATCGTAGCTTTGACGCAGCACCAGAAAATCAATTACATCCGGCATATCATGATATCTAAGAAAAAAAATGGCACCAAAACATGCACTTTTGCTTAATCTACACAAAGACGCATCGATGCCAATATAATTGAAATTTCAACTCATATCTTGCCAACTTACTTTATTGAAAAGGATCGGTCTGTTATTTTGCCTGTTCCAGGGTCAATCTGGGTCAGTTTCAGACAGCACAGGGTTGGAGGGCACACTTCATACTTGATCCCTGTTATTTTTACAAACTCTTGGTCCTGGTAAAAACAAATGATTTATGATTTTCAAAGCCAGACATGCTGAAAACATTAAAAGTTAGGCAAGTTGCATGTATTGTTTAAAAGCATGTTCAAGGTTAAATACTTTGCGAGACACTTCTGGGAGGTAATTATACAGATCATTTTGATGATAAACTCTAGCTCAGGCATTTCAGATCATGACTGGTATTAGTTTAGTTACCAATGTATATATGCATACTGTTACGATCAGATCAATGCAAAGTTTTGCAAATCACTTATGAAGGGATGCATCTCATAAAATCAACTGTGTCAGAAGAAAAAAAAATAAATCCCAGGATTGTTTTGATCTTACTCTTATCTCCATCTTCTTCCATGGCTGTCTGTCTGGGTTAATGGGGTACAGGTTAGTCCTGCAGACTGCATCCACGTATGCCTCATGACCCTGACGAAAATAGATGACCTGTGGACAGATTCAAAAAAATAAACAAACATAATAAACGGAGCAATTCCAAGAGGGTCCTCGCACCTCGGTGCTCGGGCCCTAATTAAAAAGGCTTTTTATCCGATTAGCTGTACATTAAAACAGATGAGATGAAAGAAAACTTATTCTGTACCTCGTCTCCCATTTGAGGGACGAAGGGGGACTTTCGGGGAATGACGTCAGTAATCCATGCTGAGGGACGGAACTCATTGGAGATTTCTCTATTAATGGGCGGTCTCGGTTTTGGTGGCTAAAGACAACAAATTTTTAAAAAGGGCATTAAAACTCCCATAGTTAGCCAATAAAATAAAAATAAAAAATGTCTCTCCAGAGATACAACTAGGAATTTGAGGAAACCAAAACTGGGGAGGGAAGGGTGGGCTACTTAAGTACTAAGGTGATAAACTTTAAAAGGACCATATAAGAATTTGTAATAGTGACAGTAATGGCTGTGCTGTACACCTTTGGTGTTTTGCTTTTGGCTTTCTTGTGCTTTCGGGGTGAAGACACCTGTTCCTCTTCATCTATGGTTTGCTCCTCATCTGCTACATCTTCGTCTTCCTCATCCTCTTCCTCAGAGCTGCTGATCCTGCGCCTTGCACGTCGACGAGATGGAGATGCAGTTGGTCGCAAACTTATTCCTGCATCTGCCATCCAGTCAGAATAATCACTGGAGGAGTGACTTTAATTATGAACAAAGAGACATGTAAATATTTCCTCATGAACATGTTAGAGATGAAAACTATAATAAAGACTTAAAGGGATAGTAAACCCAAAAATTTTAATTCTGTCATTAATTTACCTTTTTGTCGTTCCAAGCCCGTAAGACCTTTGTTCATCTTCACAACACAAATGAAGATATTTTTAATGAAATCCGAGAGCTTTCTGACCCTTCGTAGACAGCAAGGGTCCTACCACGATCAAGGTACAGAAACACAGTAAGGGCATCATTAACAGTCCATGTGACAGTGGTTCAACCGTAATTTTATGAAGCTACAAGAATATTTTGTTGCTCAAAAAACTAAAATAACTTTATTCAACAATTCTTCTCCTCCGCGTCACCCTATCAGCATTTTGAATTGTTGAATAAAGTTGGGTTTTTTTGCGCACAAAAAGTATCATCGTAACTTCATAAAATTATGGACGAACCCCTGATGTCACATGGACTATTTTGTCGATGTTCTTGGTACCTTTCTGGACCTTGATCGTGGTAGGACCCTTGCTGTCTATGGAGGGTCAGAGAGCTTTCGGATTTCATCAAAGATATCTTAATCTGTGATCCGAAGATGAACGAAAGTGTTACGGGTTTGGAACGACATGAGGGCGAGTAATCAATGACAGAATTTTCATTTTTGGGTGAACTAATGCTTTAATACTTTAAAGGTCTAGTTTATAATTTCTGCGTTATGAGCAGGACCAAATTCCAGAATTACAAAAACAACAACAGTTTCCAAGTGAACCATTTCGAAATAATGACAGCTCCAAAGTCCTGATTTTACATTCACACTTTAAAAGTCTTTAAAAGGTGGACTGAATTTAATTTAATTTCAGTTTACAATCACTGTTGGAACAACACGCCTGCATACATTATTATTATTAATAATAATTTTTTCCAAATAAGTATTGTTTTTCATTATGCAATAACACTTTTCCCCAAATCTCAATATTTGCAAAATGCTTGGAATTATGTGAATATTAAAAAATAAACCTAAATATATATCATGAAAGGGCTTCACCTATGACGCTAACAGAGATATAAGATTATCAAAGTTATAAAATTATCAACAGGTCATAAATATTATTAAGTTACTTCAGGTAGACGCTACTGCTTGCAATGATTTTTGAGTACGAGTAAAAAAATAAAAATAAAAGTCAACTGAACATTTCTGCTTTCAATTTTAATTAGATTTACTGTGCATTATTATTGGAAACAGATTGCAATTCCACTTGGTGTCACTAGTGGCAGATATTACACACTTCCTTTTTAAAATGACTACGGTGGCAGAATAAATACCTTGAGCTATCACTCCTCCATTCCTCTTCATCAACAGACGAATCAACGTCACCTCCCTCAATTTCACTGGCCTACATCATTAACGCATAATTATTAACATGTATAATATGGCATAACAGTATTTTAAAAAGTGAATTAACAAACACTCAACCTCAGAAGACGCCGTTTCCTCCCCCTCCTCACATGAGAACTCAATGTACTCCTCAGCTAGAGTCTCTTTACGCTCCTGATTCTTCTGCCGTTTACGTGACTGTGTACGTTTGAGGCCCGGCTCTTCATCATCAGAATCATCCTATGGGCAGAACAGGATGTTTATTCAGTGCTGACATCAATACCCATAATGCACTTCATAAGGAGGCAGAACCCTACCCTGAAGGTGGTGTGGGTCACTCTCCTTCTCTTGGTGTTGTAAAGGGTGACCTCCTCATCACCCTTCGCTATTCTGAATGACTCCTGTGCCCTAAATGAACAAGTCATTCACTAAATTAAATTTGTTCAGGGTGTTTTTGCTTACTTAAACCTCATCTTTACCATCTGAAGACCAACCGATAGCTTTCTTGTTTACTTTCCGATAACCAACAACTTAGCAAAGATATTCCCATCTCACAATACAACATACACCCATACAAGTCAGCATTAAGAATGACAATTTTTCCATTTTAATATTTTCAATAAAGTGACAAATGTTTAAACATCTATACACAAATATACAAAACTCCATTAAAGTGCCCCTATTATGGATTTTTAAAAATGACCTTTCATGCAGTTTAACACAGCTCTAAGTGAATGAAAACATGCTGCAAAGTTTTAAATCTGAAAGTGCACCGTGTATAAAGTTATTGTCTCTCAAAAGAAAGAGTAGACTCTGAATCATTTAAACGAGTCATTTTTAAAACGAATCCCAGGCCGTTTCATGAGAGCCCAGTCTCATGAAAATACGTATAAATAGTACGCCAAATAAAAAAAACTTGTGGTATTGATACGCAAAAATTGACGTGCATATGATACGCACGTGTTTGGCGTGCATATAATACGCAGTTTTCACGTGTATACGATACGCAGTTTTCATGTACATATGATACGCATCTACCCCACAACCCTACTCCTACCCATCGCGTAACATTTTTGCGTATCAATAACACGAGTTTTTGTTTTTATTTGGCGTACTATTTATACGCACTTTCATGAGATCGGGTTGTTCATGTTGAAGTCAACATGAAACATTAGCATATTGTCCGCCCGCGGCCCAGACCTGGGAAAACTTGATTTTCGCTTTGGTCTGAAAGAAAATGCAAATTCATTCTTTGCCACTAGATGCCGCTTTTGGAGCAGTAAAAACATCTGTTTCCCTGGTAACGTTGTACATAAAGCAGCACTGCACTCACAAATGCTGCTTTATCAGGCATTACAGGCCAGATGAAATGGAAATTAAATCGTCCAATCACCGCAAATTAGCATCACTCTAAGGAGGGGTTTGGAAAAATGAATCGTTGAGCAAATAAGGCAAAAATAAGTGCATATTATAAGACAATGAAAGTGTTGTTTGACCTTGCATGTACGTCAACCTGTTGTTGGGGACTCCCAAAACCAAAATATGAACCTTTCATAACCCATAATAGGGGCCAATTTAACAGTTTAAGTAGCTAAAGAACATAAAACTACATTTAAAAAAAAAAAATTAATCCAAAGTTCATGACCATCATAACTATTTGAAGGAATTTTAACTAATGTACTTGCATTAGTTGCATATAACGCAAAGTTTATTTTTTTTAATAGAAAAACTTTTAAATACAATAAAACAATATGTAATTAAACAAATGTTTCAAACAGATTCAAACAAAAAAAACAATAGCAAAGAATCTTATATCTTATATTTAATCATATCTGGCATGTTTTAGACAAGAACAAAATGTCATGTAAACAAATGTTTTAAAAAGTATTTGGTGTTGTTCGAAAAACACAATAGCAAACAAAAATCTGAACGACTGTTTTAAAGTGTAAATACTGTTTGACTTCCTTCTCCCTGATGGGGTTACCATTTTATTTCTGCCTTTCTCTAAGCGCCACCTACTGTCAGAAAGTGAATTTGGATTTTCATGTTGTTTACATCTGAGCGTATGCCTCTTTTACACAGCATACACAGTGTTGTTAAATTAAAAAAGGTTAATGGAAAAGTAGTATTCTAAAAAATGCATTCTAGAAATCCAAACAATTTGTAATATGGCATCTAGAATTATTTATGGTATTTTGTGGCTGCAATAACAATACTGTTAAAGTTCACTATAATGATGTATCATTTCCAAATACCTGCATGTGTAATTTGTATATAGACAAAATAAATGAGTAGAAACATTAAATGATGAAACTCACCTGTAGCCACTTGCTGTAAGCTCAGGCACCACCACCCTGCGTCTCCAGGCCTGAAGGTCCCTCTCTGTGGCCATCTGACTGCGTGGAGCATTCTGGTGCATCTGCCGGACTCCCTCTACCTGTCCGCTGCGCCGTAAACCCACATTAGGTGGAGACTGAACCTCCATCCGCTCGTTCTGCGACACTGTGCAATCAAACGCAGCTATATTAGATGAAACTCTTTGGAGCTTCAACTTCAAATGTACAGAAGTGGATGTCGCTCTAAGACTACATGCTAATGGAGTTCAACTTATAGGCACCTCTGCGGGGAGTTCCAGGCTCTGGCACACGGGCAGGAGCACGAAAGCCGCCTTCTGCCTGAGATACAACATGTCTGTCCTGGTGCTGCTGAAGCTGACGGATGGCAAAATCCAAAGCGCTGTGACGAACCTCCTCGCTCTCTGTAGATTGCTGACTGATCACCTGCTCCACAACCTCACCATCACCTGAAACATTTTTAAAGGTGGCAATTAGAAACACTCCATATGATCATACAGTTTTTTTTTTTGCCTGTGCCTTTAAGTTTTGTGCTTTGTTATTTTTCTGCCAGTTTTATCAAGGAATTCAAACAATAAATGTGGTTTTTGGTGCGATTTAATTTCGTGTGACAGCTCGCTGTTGCTACCTCTGTTCAAACAGCAGTGCAAAGCACATGTGAAATAAACATCGATGAACATCAGAAGGTATGTTGAAAGAAACAGGACAACTTAGTGAAAAGTATCCGGAACAAATTTACCGTAATTTTTGAAAAGGTCCTTTGTTAAGACCTGCACAAATAAAATTAATACCATATGAGCGGGGGAGGGTAATGTCTATAGTACCATATTAAACTGTAAAAAGCAGTTTACTTTTCTTTTTACGAAAGTCAAAAGTATTAATTATATTGATTTAAACAATTATTATCAATAAATTATTATAAAAATTAAATAAAATGAATTAGGGGTGTGCAATATTGACAAATGTTATTTTGATATTTTCTGGGACTTTATCTATAACGATAATTAGACAATATTTTGCTGAGTGTGTTATTGTGCGGATATCTTAAATATTACCGTGGACAGCTGACTTTTGAATTTTTTTGATATTCTTCATATTCTGTGTGGTCAATTCACAGCAGTGATGGAAATTAATCTTTTCCAATAAGTTTTACGGGCATTTTCATCTTTAAGCCATTTTTTCTAAAAGTGTGCATCATCTTTTGAGTCAAATTCTTGCATTTGGGTTGTTACCAAGCAAATGAAATCAGCATCAACAAAATGTATCTTTGCAAAGCATCTGATGTGGCATTTAGATGTATTTACACACTGTTTAATGCAGCTCAGAGGGACATAGAATGCTAATCTGCAGTTACAAATGCATAAATAATGTTTTGATATTTGAAACAAACCGTTGAAAACTGATGTTTGAAATTATTTAAAAAAAATTAAGATACTTTAAATGTGAACCCAAAACCGACAGTAGGTGGCAGTAAGTCAGTGTTAAGCGAGTCATTGCGATTGAACCAAATCATTTAAACGGTTGATTCATTCAGGAACGAAACACCGTCATGTTGCTCAGAGACACAAAACAGTGATGTGACTGTTTGAAACGATTTTTGTTGGCAAAATGGAGCAAAAGCAGGAAATATGGTGTCTAAAACGTAAGTCTCTTAATATTAACTTCTTATTTTTTGAACTGTTGCATAAAATCATTTGTAATCATGCTGACTTTTGGAGAAAAAAAAAAAAAAAGAAAAAAAAAGGCACTCTTCGTGTGATATTAACTATATGAAATGATATAAATATAGGCTATACATTTTCTGCCCCCATGTGTTAAATTATGTGATCATCCTAAATGCATTTTAATAGACTGAATCGTGCAGTGAAAAAATGCACTCGTACGCGTACTAGATTAACCTACGTTACTCATTCCTCACTCATAACTTATTCATTCTCTGCCAGCAGGTGTCGCGTTTGGCAGAAATATAACGGTTTTCCCGGTAAAGGTAGAACACAAAGCAGCTCAGATTTGAACTTGCAGCGCTCATGTTTATTCAATGAAAACATACCCTTTTGAAGTTTAATCGTCACATTCAGCCATATCGCAATTCTGGTCTTTCCGTCTCCAAATTTAAGACTTCTTGAAATCATAATTGAGACTTTCTTGAACAAATTTAAGACTTTTTAAGACCCCGCGGACACCCTATTACTCTTTTTATTTGAGTACTGATTATTAAATAAGTTGATTTATTGCTTTTTAAATAAGTTGATTTATTGCTTTTTAAATAAGCTTTTTCAGTTTTGGCAAAAAACTTAAAACCCACCTAAATTTCAGTTTCAGCTATTAAAAAAAAGAAAAGAAAAAAAAAAAATTGTTGCATCACACTTTTATTTTATTTTATTTTTTTTAAACAAAGGAACCGGTTCTGAAACTGTTTTTTCAGTGCTCTGTTTACAGTGTACCCCACGTCATATTAGAGCAGTCAACAGGGACACACTACAAAAAAATGTTATGACAACAGTAGGGAACTTACTTGTAGCGACGTAGCCCAGTTGAGGGACTAGATGCTCATCTGAAATGTTTTCTCTTCCTGGGACCAGTCTTTGGAATCTGGGAGGGTGAGGGTTACCATCAACATCCACCAGGAAGGGAGGAGGCATCAAGTGTGGGGCCTGCTGGGTCTGCTCATCCAGAACAAACCCATTTGAGTCCCGGATCAGAGGCCGATAGTCAGTGTGGAAAAACACCTGGTCTGGAAGCTATGGATGAATTTGGAGAAAGAAATTAATAGATGAAATTATATATAGAAGCTTGTGAGTTGTTTATACATGATGTTTTAAAGCAAAACAGATATATAAAAAGATGCCAAATCATCATCATCTTTAGATTTCTCATTTAGAAATCATACTAACCTTCTCATAAGGCTTAGAGCTCCCAAAACCAAAAATAACCAGATGTCCATGAGAGTCTGTCATTGCAAAGCGATGCCCATCAGTGGTGAACTTACAGTCAAATACAGCACCATGTCCTTGACCTTCAATCTTTACCACAAAAACAAAAGTTATTTTTGGCATGTCTAATGACTGATACAGTTTTAAAGTTGTGGATGTTTAAGTTCTGTAAATAAAACTGAAAGAACATTGGGATACTCTACCATATTAAAGTAATGCATGGTTTTGGTGCCTCTGATGAGATCCCATATGAAGACATTCCCATCATGGCCTGCAGACAGCATGATGCGAGGGTCATAGGGATGCGGCTCCAAAACAAACACCTCGGCCTCATGACCCTGTGAGGTGAAGAGAAATGCATTAATCTCCATATAGCATAAAATTATATAGGTTTTAAAGGCACAATATGCAAGTTTGCGCCACTAGAGGGCGCATATTCAAAACAAGCAAGAAACAAAGGCGTAGTTTGATGAATCATGGGAGTTGTTGTCTTCCTCACAGCTGATGCAATCCAACGGAACTCGGGCAGAAATCATGTTCATTGATGAGCTAATGTATTAAAGACTTATTAAGGTCACCGTAGTATGAAGCAGGGTGGGTCTTAAAGTCATGAAAGCGAAACGAGGCCGCTGGAGCGATTGCTAATGAGAGACGAGCGCGATACACAGCTTGAAAGCAGCGGAGCTTTTATTATGCCACAGTCGACCGATTCCGCTTCTTCCAGTTATGCATATGTGAGGTAAAAAACAGCACTGTTTTATCATACTACATTTGAGTGTGTTGAAGCATCTTTGGGGTTTCCAGGCTTTCTACAAAATAAAACCGGAAATCGAGGGTGTATCTGAGAATCGGAGCGGTGGAAGCTGTCTTACTTTAAGGATATGCAGCAACTGTCCAGTATAGGAATTCCACACTTTGAGCAGATGATTGTTGACAGCAGTGATGACTGTGTTATCGTGGCGATCCCAGGAAACCATGGTGACTTTGGGTTTGAAGAAATTTTCATCCTTTGTTAAAGGTGCAGACCTACAGTAAACAAAGGAGGGGCAATTTCGTTAAGAGATCAAGTCAAAGTCAATGCAACATCTGTTTGAGTTTTCATACCCTGGAAGAGTAGCAGACATGTCCAATAAAATGCTCTTCCATTGATGTCTCTGATGCAGTTGCCATATACGAGCAGTGCCGTCTCGACTGCCACTCACAAATCTAAGAGAGAGACATTAAAAGAATGATTTTGGGATGTATAAAAAAGCCCAAAGAATGATTTTTAAAAGATTTTATTTCAAAACTAATTAATCATTTATTTAATAATCAAAACTCAAATAAAAACTGAACTGCAATTAAACATTTTAATTGCACATAAAGTACTTTTATAGCAAATGATTAATGATATAATTGCTTCCATTCCATTTATAAACATTTAAACAGGCCTGTACTAAACTCTCTCTAGAGTTCATTTTTCTGGCTAACTAATGAGTTACGGACATTAAATGGCTTTCCTGTAGTAAATGTAATATTGTTATGAATATTGCCAGTGTTTACAAACTTTTATTGACATCTGTCTGCAGGTGAAACACTGATTGAACGAACTGAAAACAGCATGGACTAAAAGATCTCATGATGAAAAAATAAAATAAAAAAAGAGATCGATATGATCAACCCATCCCTAGCATCCACACAGCCTTGTGTGTGCATGAAAAAAAAACACTGACACTGTTAAAACGTGCCATTGGAGAGGCGCTAATTAAATGTCACTGTTTTGGTCAATGATTCCGGACCTCTAAAACGGTTTTGGCACAATAAATTCTGAGTGCATCACTAAAAAAGTGATGGTAAACCAGCAATATTACCTCTCTCCTGCATGACAGAACTGGATGCTGTCCACCTTGTCCTGCAAATTAAACCAAATATTGTAAATCATGGCACACCATGTGAGATATCCTCTCACAACTGGTTGATTATGCAACTATTCCTAAAAACTGAGCGCTCTTACTGTGTGAGAGTCCAGCTCAGCTAGTTTTTCTGGACTGCCACTGCCCAGGTAGTATATCCTGATGACATCATCTGTGCTTCCTGTTGCAAGGAACATGCCACCTGTATAAAGAGAAAAAAAAATGTGCACTGAAAAAAACCTTACATAAACATACACGTGTCAAAAGGAAAAAGAAAAACCCTTCAGCTCTAGTTCAAACATTCAGTCGTCTCACCAGGGCTGAAGGAAGAGCAGACAGTCTGAACGCCAGGCCTCGGCTTCTCTGTGAATTTGTGTGGACGATCGCTGATGAACAATAAAGGAAACAAACAATGAACCTCAATCTTTGACACACACTAGTCCCACTTCTCATCTTTTCATTCTAATGTGATGCCCTCACCTGAAACTGTTATAATTAACATCCCACTGCCAGAAACACACTGTTGCATCAGTTCCTGTGGACACCATGTACCTTCTGGAGCCCTTGACTAATGGAGAGAACTACAAGAGAAAGAGGAAGTAGAAATACCTGTTAGAACGACATGCCTGTATAAGCAGCAAAGAAACATGAAAATGACACAACTGTACACAATGTTAAAGGTCATTGCACACCGAGTCCAAAATGTAAAAAATAAATACGACCTCACGTTGTGTCAATCACGTTTACACACTGCTTCCATCATAAAAAAAATTCGGATCAGGTTCGATTTTCTGCGTTTTGGCATCCGTAGCAAGCATTTTGATAGGAAAGGATGACGAAAATTTCGGACTCAGTGTGCAAGGACCTTAATACGCTACCGAAAACACTCTCGTTTTACATGAAAGCGAGTTGACCTGTAGCACAGCGGAGAGATACAATGTCCACGTTTTGCCCCTAGCAAACCCATCAGCCAAAAAAAACACACTCTTATACATGCTGTAGTCTGGATGTAACACTTTATTCACTTCACATCTAGATTCCTCCCATCACACTGTTCAGTAACTGCACTGGAGACTGAACTACACAAAGCCCTCCGCTTTATAATGACGTTTGCGTAATCCCAAACACTTCAGGAGAGGAGTTAGATTAAATTAAATTACTTTTATGAAATCTAACGTAAAGCAACGACACTGAGAGGAGGAATTTACTGCACTTCTACACTGGTAATGTTAAATACTATTTATAACATGGGAGCATGTTATCATCTAAATCAACGTAAGAAATTTGTACAATGTAGCCACGATTTTCACAACTGACACGCAGTTTAAAATAGATATTGTGGTCACAAATTAAAAAAAAAAAATTAGTTCCCACTACTTGTGGTCACATTTTATGTTAAGTCAAGTCCAAGGAGAGAAATTTTAGTGCAGATTGTAGGGGTGAAACGGTACACGTATTCGTACCAAAGATTTTCTTTGATGAGGCGTGACAGCTCGCTGTGTAAACGCTACAGTTCTGACGGTGAGCGCGATCATCCCTTCCTCTTTACTTTAGTTTTAACGCGAAATAAACATGAATTAACATCTCATGCCTCATTCAGTGTTTCACTCGCGGAAAGATGCAATTAAAACGGCTTGTAAACAAATGTCACGTAGCATTTCATTTACCTCAGGTAAGTCATCAGTGTCCACAGCTCGTCAGTTCACCAGAGAAATGAAGTCTAGAGAAGAGCATTTCGCCAAATATTAGACTAGCTATATACTCATTATATTTTACTTTACCTGTTAGTGATGTCTTAATCTTTTAATGTATATTTAAATAAATCTTTTATGAAACAAGTTATGACAGGCACTGTGTAAATGATTACATTTCAACAATGAAATAGAAATTGTAGCCTATAATTTAGAAGTTAATTTAAAAACTGCACTGAGTGCAATTTACATGTTATAGTTAAAAATAAATAGTACGGTAGTTAAATTTAAGTTTGGGCTCTGTTGTTAATTGTAACCTTAAAAGTAATGTAAAAGGGCTCCCTATAGTTTAGAGCCGCAGCGGAGGTAGATTTTTAGGCCTACAGATTTTTCTTTTTTTTGAGGTAGATTTATTGAAAATGTTAATTATAATTGAATTTTTTTAAAGAAAGTTATTTGTTCAGTAAAACATTGCTTAATAAATTAAAAAAAAAAAGAAATTATAATATAAAAAAAAATTATAATATCTATATACACTATACACTCCTGCTGTATCGAAACCATACCGAATCGTGACGTCAAAACCGAGGTACGTACCGAACCGTCATGTTTGTGTACCGTTACACCCCTAGCAGATTGTTTGAAAAATCTTAACTGGCTTAGGAGAGTAAATTGTCAGTAGACGATAACATTAACAATTGGTGCTCAATTATAAAGAATACTTTTTTTTTATATATATAATTAATGTTGAAAACAGTTTTTGCTGCTTGAGATTTTTGTGGAAACTGTGATTTTTTTTCTCCACCCCCGCCCCAGAAGAAAAATATTGTAACATTACGTATGTCTTAACATGTTTGTCAAAAACTGCATTAAAATATATATTTTTTTATAAAAATAAATTAAAGGGGTCATATGATGCTTTTTTAAAGATCGTTATTTGGTGTATTTGGTGTAACAGAATGTGTTGACATGCTTTAATGTTCAAAAAACATAATTTTTCAAATACTGTACATTATTGTAGGTCCTCTATGCCCCGCCTCTCTCAAACCCAGTCTGCTCTGATTGGCCAACTGACACAGTGCATTGTGATTGGCCAAACACAACGCCCCTTTCCATAATCAGGAGCTTCAGCTTTCAAAATTAAAGTAAAAACAGTTAATAAAGTCCTTAGTTTTACCATCAGTTCAAGCCCGAGAGGGGAACAGAGTCGCATAACAGACACAGTGATGATGCTCGTATCAATTTGCACACAAGTCGCGATTAAGACGATTTCTGACGGGCTGTACACTCCACTGTGATGCGACCCTCTCTCTCACACACACACAAACACAAGCCATTTGAACAGTCAATAGCAAATACTTAAACTAATAACAAAACATAGTCGCTGATTCAGAAGCGCCAGATTGTCATAGCAAAGTCAGAATTGCCTCCTCTCCTAGATTGATGAAACCGTCATCCATAAAATGCTTTGCTGTTCTGTTGCAAGTAATCTTAACGATTCCTAAATGCATCTATTTTCGGAAGGCCAAATAAAGTGCTTTTGCTTTCGCCTAGAAACACACAGCTTCTCCGTGACACGGCTGCGGTTACTGAAACCACACCTTACGCAAATATTTCCACATCGTGACGTAGACATGTGGGGGTGTGTTTGAATGAGCCGTTTTAGGGGGGCGTGGCAGAGTCTTAACTTTAATAAAGAATATCTCTTTGGTTTTGAGACTTTAGTCTTTGCAACTTCAGAGACCTTATCCATGTACAATCAGCTTGTAACCCTCCAAAGAGAAAGGAAAACTTGAAATCGCATCATATGACCCCTTTAAAAAAAATACTAGCCTATTTCATGGTCAGTAAGATTTATAATGCTGGTAAATTCACTTGACAAGCTACTACATTGATTTAGCTTTAATAAAAACACAAAAAGGACACTAAAGTCACTCTTACCTGTAAAGAGGTAATAGATCCACTGTGGCCCAGCAGGACCGCCACTGGGGCACAAGTACGAAGGCACCAGACTCGAATGGTTTTGTCGCAGCTCCCGGCCGCAATAAGGGTATTCTCAAAGTTAACTGCTAGATCTGATATCTCAGCATAATGTCCTCTGAGAGTAGAGTGAAGCCTTCCGTCAAAAGAGGACCAGATCTTCACCAAGGCATCGTCGGAACCCTGAGGGTCAGGAAACAAACAGGGACAAGTGTTGGACAGCAGACCAAGAGCCGAGTCTGAGGGTACTCCAAAAAACTACTGATGCTCACCGTAAAAATCCTGGAACCTGTTCGATCAAAGGCTATACAGTACACGGCAGAGAGATGTCCCAGGATCCTCCTGTGCATCTTCATGTGCTGATAATTGCTGACAGGGTTGATGGAGCTGAAGCGCTGAGCTCCTGTGAGCTCTCTGCCTCGGCACACCTCCACTACAACCACAGAGAGGAAATCACTCAAATCACTCAACATTTCAGCTCTCTGTTTGCCAGGACAGAAGTCTAAGTACATTCAACATGGATCAGGGAGAGTAAATGTGGAACTGTAAATTTACTGTAGTACATCTGAACTGTAAATGATCCGACTATTGAATGTTACAAACTGTCTTTCAAATTTCAAAATGGCTCTAACTACTTTTATCTTCAAATTAAAAATTGAAAGATTGATTAAATACACTTTGCTTATATGGGTATATTTACGATTACAATTTTAATTGCAGATGCAATTAATTGTGATCGACTGAAAAACAATTAATTTATTAACAAATGTAAATGATTCGCCGCCCTAATTTGATGATTTCATGTCAAGTACTTTGGATCTCCATGTGCTTCTGTGCTGTCTTTATACACAGAATAGATATTGGTTCATGTCTAATGTGTCCTCTATGTAGTTACATTGCAGCGCTATAATTTAGGTATTGCTGCATATCATAGACCATCATAAGTTATTTGTTAAGATGCAACTAACTTATTTATCTTTACATATTTTTTCATTTGCTCGTGATCTAAAATAACTGCTAAGAAAAATATCCACAAATAATCAACATCCTAACAATAATAAAAATAATTGTAATTCCTCTCTTCCAGCAACCTGTAACTCAAATGAGATCATAGCAATTAGCAAACAACCATCCAATCAATTCCTGAAGAAAAAAGTCCTGCCCTACATTTCTCATTCGAGAAAACATTTCACTCAAATATGCGTCACAACAGAGTCATGTCAACTTTGAAAAAAACAAAACAAAAAAACAAGATTGCTGATTTCTTTTTCTTTTTTTTATGAGCCAGTAAAAATGTAGCCAAGAAAAGAAAAAAAAAAAAAAGAACTAAAAATCCTCATCAATGAGCCCTGACACAGCAAACTGAAGGTATTTACCAATATTGGCATCCCTGCAGCTTAAAGGCCTCTCAGGTGGTCTCCCTCTATGAAGGGCCGCGAACGTGGAGGCTTTCCATCTGCCACTGCCGCAGTCTAGAGATGTTGAGAGAAGGCAGACAGTAGGCAAGGCAAGGTTTATGTACTGCATTTAGCATATTTCATACACAATGGTAATTCAAAGTGCTTTACATATAAAAGGATTTAAAATAATCATGAAAGAAAACAAATAATAAAACAAGAAATAAAAAAAATAAAAAAAGTGTTAAAATGATTTAAATTGATTTCAAATTAATTAAAATAGTTAAGAATAATAATGATTACACATAAAACACAGTGCAATCAGTTCGGACGTAGCACAGTGCTCATTCAGTAAATGCACAACTAAACTAGGGATGCATCGATCCGGGTGTCGGGCAGACGAGACCGATCCAAATCCGATATTGTCCGTATACTATTCTGTGTTATTGTTGAACCCCACGAAAGGCACTAAAACGTCAGAAAGCAACAAAGTTTTCGTGCACTGTATTTCAAGTGTTCTGAAGCTGTTCCATAGTTCAATGTGAGGTACAGATGAATATTAAAGTCATTCAATTTTACATTTATTATTTCACATATTAAAGTTCACATTTCAGCTGCGGCTGTCTGTCATCCTCCATTCAGCAATCAAACTGCGTGTTGCGCTCGGTTACAGTCAAAACGATGAAACTCTCTTCAAGAGCGCACAGAAACTGAGGTTTAAAACTGTTGCAACCTGCGCGCTGTCTCCGTGTTGTTTCAAGAGCATCATTCTGCGCTCGGGATGCACATAAGCGCTTTGTGCCACTCTGTATTTGAGACTTTCATATCAATATTTTTTTGCGCAATGAAAGATTATTAATAGTCTTTCTTGTTCTGTCCCATCTATCATATGTTGCTGCCTTCATTACTGTGCTATACATTTAAAAGAAATGTCTTTAAATTTTATAGTGTATATAAAAAGAAATGTATTTACTTGTTTTTTCCATGAATGTATTTTACAACAATACAAAGAGCAATGTGTAACAGTTTACCAGATTTAGTCCTACACTTATTCAATTTTATTTGTAACTAGGTTTTATAAAATTGTGCACCCGTGATTTTTCTAGAGTATCTTTTGCTGCTGAATTATCCACTAACCTAGTTTATAATAGTATTCGTCGTCGATTATGATTATATATTTTTTCATTTGTTATTTTTCATTAAAATTAAGTTATCTATATGCAGTAGATTGTGTTTAACACACAAAAGAGTGACGATCAGGTCAACACACAGAAGTATAGATATTCTACATTGATTTTTTTTTTTTTAAACTGCGCTGGTATCGGCAGATACTCAGCATTTTCAGTATCGGATCTGAAAAAAATGGTATCATTGCATCCAGTGGCGGACGGGGGATAAAAAATGGCCCTGGACTTTCTGGCACAGAGCGGCCCACCACACCCGGTCCACAACACACCACACCACACCATAAACCCACCAGCTCATTATGCACAGAGCAATTTTTAACACTACTTATAAAAATATAACAATACAGAAATAAAATGCTATCTTTTTATAAATGTAATTTTTTAAAGACAGCAAAGATATTTATACTTATTACAAATTATTTATGGTTCAAAAAATGCTGTTCTTTAACTTTGTATCCATCAAATAATCCTGAAAAAGTTAAAGTATCACAGTTTCCACAAAAATATTAAACAAAAAAACGTTTTCAGCATTGATAAGAACCATCAGTAATAACTGATCATAAATAATACCTGATAACAATTAAGCAGCAAAACAGCATATTAGAATAATTTCGGAAGAGCCATGTGACACTGAAGACTGACGCAATGATGCTGAAAATTCCGCTTTAAATCACAGAAATAAACGACATTTTAAAATACCTTTAACAGAAAACCACTATTTTAAGTATAATATTTCATATTAATATTTTTTTACTGCATTTTTGATCATATAAATTCAGAATTCTTTTAAAAAATAAATAAATATAAAGTCTTAATTATTTGAAACATTTGACCACCAATTTGTAGGCCTATATAAAATAATTCATGTGAAATAGCAAATTATATTTTTATTGTAGCCTAATGTGTGTCACTTTCCTACTCATGCACTTGACAGTGAAAGTCTTCAGATTAACAATGTTCTAGAGTAGCTACGTTTGAGAATCATATTTTAGGCTTGCGTGTTTTTTATTTTTTTATTTTTTGTAGCCTATATTTGTTTGTTTTTTAACATTTTCTTAGACACGTGAAATTAAAGATGAAAGCCTGGATTTACAAACATTCACTTATCTTATGTTGTGATGAATAACAGTAGTAGTTTGCATACCTGAAACAGTGTCTGTGGTTTAACATTTTTTATATCGTAAATAGTTAGCAAATATTACAGAATTGTCTCGTCATGTTTAGCTGCTTACATTTTACCTCAGCTCGCATTCAAGTGCCGTGCAGTTTAGCTCTGTGAACGGTAAATCCCACCTTCTACACTTTGATTGGCTATTTCAAACATTTTGACATTGACGAGCACTTCTGAGCTGCTGCACTAAGCCTGAGCACGCTACATTAATTAGAATGTTTGACTCAAGTGGGCCGCTACGTAGGCTACATTTACTATAATTCATTCTTTATATATTTTCGGAATGGGCCGGTCCACATTGTACAGCGGCTCACTGGGAAAACAAATCGTGCAAACGATAAAAAGACATCATACGCACCGTTGGCATGTAAAAACTATTTATTTAAATAAATTATATAAAACAATTTATATAAATCTAACCGGCCAACATTAAAGAAAATGGTCCGGCCCCTCTGGCATTTGCCAGAATTGCCAGATGGTTGAAATACCCTGGTTGCATCCCTAAACTAAACAGATGTACTAGAAGTGCCATTTACACATGGAGTAAATGACAAAGTTGATAGCTGACAAACACACCAAGGTAGAAGGGGTTGAAAGTTCCAGCCTTATCTCACCTTTAGACGTTCGCAGTAAAGAGTGCTTCCCGGCCCCGAGTAGAGAGTGGACTCCTGGCACACCAGACGGAGCCTCTCGGTCCAGAATCGGACCAATCTGCTTGCATATCTGCAACAGGTGGTTTGGTGCAATATGTCTGTTGGCAGCGACCTAACAAAGAATAAAGGATCCTTTACTTTCGTTATGTCATGAATGACCAAAATAAAAAATTAACTGTTTCTAATGAACAGGTTTGACAACTTTAGCAATTTCCATGAGTACAAATCTTTAGATTTAAGCATGTGTGACCCTGGACCACAAAACTAGTAAGTCGCTGGGGTATATTTGTAAGCAATAGCCAAAAATACATTGCATGGGTCAAAATTATCAAAATTATAATATTTTTCTTTAATGCCAAAAGTCATTAGGATATTAAATAAAGATCATGTTCCATGAAGATATTTTGTAAATTTCCTACTGTAAATATATCAAAACTTAATTTTTGATTAGTAATATGCATTGCTAAGAACTTCATTTGGACAACTTTAAAAGCAATTTTCTCAATATTTTGATTTTTTTGCACCCTCAGATTTTCAAATAGTTGTATCTCGGCCAAATATTGTCCGATCCTAACAAACCATACATCAATGGAAAACAGCTTTCAGATAATGTATAAATCTCAATTTAAAAAAATTGACCCTTATGACTAGTTTTGTGGTCCAGGGTCACATATAATGATATTCCAGGAATTGTGTGCTTCTAATTTTATAGTAACAGTTTTGACAGGACCATTTCTATTCTAACATGACAATGTCTCTGTGTATAAGGCAAGTTTCAAAAAGGAATGATCTACCTGTCTACCTTGCCTTGCTATTAACTAATAACGTATTTCACGGCATGCTCAAGTAATACCATTTTGCTGTATCTGATGTCTAGCTTTCTCTAAATGTGTTTTTAACAAAGCAGACAACTAAATGCAGACTTTAAGTAGATGTTTTGTTAAATCGGGACCGTTTACACACTTAATAAAGCCATAAGATAACTGACCGCGGTTGCGACCCTTCAGGAAAACATAAATAAAAGCCTGTCTCATGTGGCTGAGGGCAAGGAGTTTATGTAAATGCAGTCCCTTTATCGGCCAATCAGAGCGCAGGTCACATGCAAAATAAAAAGCCGACGGCGACTCCTGAAATCTGATTGGACGCTTCAACGCCCTGACGTAGCCACAACCCGACGAGGCCACACCCTAACTGCAATACAGCACTAAATAATAGGGAAGCAGTCAAAACACAGAGCCCCCAAAGAACTGTTCATAATAATAACGCTGTACAGTGTAAACTAGGTGGTCGAATATGTTACGCCAATTTAACCAATCGAGAAGGAAAAAAAATCAGATGCCTGTCATTTAAAGCCGATCCAAAATCGGTCACAAAATGAACACGTGTGAGAATTAAAAATGTCATACACATGCTCCAGAAACAAAATCAAAACACTTACCAAATCTTCATAAGATCGCGGGTGTTCATTTCCTTCCCAATCCAACCGACGTGGAAGGAGCTATCAAAAAAAATAAGCCGGGTTAATAAGGTCGAAAGGAAATCGACGAACGATTTATCTTAATAAAAACAATAACGGAAAACGTAAACAAGTTCAAAGCAAGCGATAATGCCGAGTATTATACTGCCAAATCCATGTTTCAATCCAGGAGGGACTGAACACTGACGGACGGACATAAAGATGAAGTAATCGAGCAACACACCTGATTTTCCTCCAGCTCACACACAAGAGCCTGCAACAGATGAGAATGGGCTCTGTTCAGTGCTCTCATCCAGACGAGCATCATTTTAAACACAATACTCTTATTAAAGTCTCGATGACTCAAGTCAACTCACCTCGGCCGCTTTCCGACACGGCCCCGTGCTCAAATAGCGCGATATCAAGTAATATAACTCTGCGAAAGGACACCACGAGATCGTTTATTATTTGATTTACGATGAAGGAACTAGAAAAGTACCTCTTAATAATATTCCTAAATGTTACTTTTTGGGTCTTACCTGATTCAAGGGGTGAAATACTCCCATTTCTAGCTGCAGTATCGGCCATAGCTCAAAGAATACGGTGTTTGGAGACGAACTTTATGTGTAGTTGGTAAATTATATAATTATTTAATGTCGATTGTACGCTTCGTACCCCTCCACGATTGCTCCCGCTTTCTGTTCGGCCAGTTTTCGGTCGCCATTGGAAGTATGAGGCCTGAGCTCACAGCTACTTCCGCCTGAGCGCCGGAAACAGGGGGAGGGGGTAAAACTCCTCGTCTTCTTCAGCAAAACAGAAGTCACGCGGAGATTTAAAAGTCTAAACATTCAGCGTTCGAGTCGTCGGTGTAGATCGAAACGTTTCTTGCTGTGTCGTTCCGCGCGAAACGTTCCTCGAATAACAATAAAAAAAGCCGCGTTCTGTTCGAACTGCTGGTTCGTGACGTCACACCGAATGGCGACAGTAGAAGCGTTCATCTTTTGTCTATAAAACAGTCTGAGAACGCGACGGTTTGAATATTTAAAGACAGCCAAACAACAAATATCACACGCACGTGGGATTTCGTGATGTGTATTATGCTAAATTGACTGGATTTACACAAATGTGTCCTCTGACAGAGACGGCACAAATCCTGTGATTAAAAAAAAAAAAAATCTGTAAATTTGTAAATGAAAAAATTATTATTTTTTTATCCCAAAGTGTCATATGTTCCCCTTTAAATACTGAAGCAGTTACAGTGGCCCCCAAAAGTATCCAGACACATAAAATGTATAAATGCCTTTGCATTTAAAATAATAATAAAATAAGTGCTTTAAAAGAGTTAACACCAGAAAGCATGTGTTTCTTGCAAAATAAGGTTGGTGGGTTTTAAATTATAAAACAGCTTTTGTATATGTTGGTTATGTCCACACTTTACTTATGTAAAATGATACTACATTACAAATCTCAATCTGCCTGATTGTTTATATCATTCTAATTCTATTCTTAAAAAACACACACTAGCTTTTCTAATCTTTTTGTATTCTATCTATTTGTTTTCTTTTTATTTATTATACAATTAACAAAAGCAAAAAAGGCCAACACTAGCTTGCTCTATACTTTTTCTATTCTATCTGTTTTCTTTTTATTATATAATTTATTAAAAAAAACTTGCAGATATTACAAACATCAACATAATGATTTTACATTTACATTTAGTCATTTTGCAGACGCTTTTATCCAAAGCGATTTACAATTTGGGGAATACATAAAGTGATTCATCTTGAAGAGGCAATCCGACAAACGAAGTGCTTGTAACACCAAGTCTCAGGCATTGTTTAAATAAGTACAAGCTGGCAAGGGAAGGAATACATATTTTCTGAATTACCCCAATTTTCTGTAAAGCTGCTTTGAAACAGTGAAATGTCTATTTAAATAAAACTGACTTGTTCAGATTTGGAGATATTCTGATTTTCAGAATCACATTTTCTATGACTATTGATATTGGAATGAACTACACCTGTGGTTACTGTGCTTGAGGGAAACTGAACAAAACACACCCACTAAAATCACCTTGAAACAAGCTGTTTAAAAAACATTGTAAATATGTATGAGAAAGGTAGTTCAGAGGTGTAGATTTTTTTTCTCCTCGGATGCCACTTGATTTTAGTGACATTTTAAATGTGTCTTGAATGTCCTGATTAATTTTAGAGCCAATGAATAAACTGGAGTGAAACTGTAGTCAAATTGTTAGTATATTATTCTATTGTGATGTGAGCTGGTTTGAATATAATAAGATCTAAGTACGTGCAGTGTTGACAACTATAGTCCCAAGAAATGGTCACATGATGATTACAACACCATTTGAATGGAAGTGTTTATGACTATTGATCACAATCTTTTAGGCTAACTGTTAGGACACTAAAATAAAAGCTTACAAAAATGTAGACCCTAAAACCCATTTAGATTGCCTGAATGTTCAATCTTCTTATAACAGAAAACATTATTAGAGAAACTTTGATGATGTTCACAAACCATACAAATGAATTCCAAATCCTTCTGGTAATTCTCAGAGAATTTGTCTTTACTATCACTTAGTCCCCCGGCGGTTTCACAGACAAGGCTTAAGTGCAAGTCTGAGCTGTTTCAAATGACAGAAACTTGCACTGACTGATCTTAAAACATATCAGTGCCTTTGTTTTGTCTCAAGATGCACACCAGTAATGTTTTTTCTAAGGCACGTTTATAAAAATTATTTTAATGTCCTAATTGAACTAAGGCCTAATCCTGGTTTAGGCTAAGCCCCGTCTATGAAACCGGACCTTTATCAATTTGACACATCCTTGCTCAATAAAAGTATATTTAAAACAAAATTACCCCAAACTTTTGAACAGTAGTGTGTGTAGTTAAAGAGGATTTCTGTTTCAAATAAATGCTGTTCTTTATAACTTTTTAGTTATCAAAGAATCCTGAAAATCTATCAAATGTAGCACAGCTGTTTCCAACATTGATAATAAATCAGCATATTAGAATGATTTCTGAAGGATCATGTGACACTAAAGGCTGGAGTAATGGCTGACTCAGCTTTGCATTACACGAATACATTATATTTTTAATTATATTAATATAGAAAACCATTATTTAAAATTTCAATATTCAAGAAAAAAATCGTACTGATCCCAAACTTTTGAATGACACACACACATTGTCAAGCACATTATTTTATTTAATGTCCTTCACATATCAGCATTGTCAACGAAGCATTAATTTTCTAGCTATCGCTTTCATTTGGACTTTTATTTATATCTTATCTACTGTTTTTTTTTTAAATCATATAAAGGAAAACAGAACGGCAAAATCTCAAGGTGGAATTACAACCATTTTATTGGTATGTCATACCAATCATTACAGATACAGCTACATAAAAAAAAAAATGGAAATAAAAAAAGAAAAGAAACTGTACATGTGTACTTTTAACCTAAAACCTTGAGTGATATAGCTACTGCTGGCATGTTCACATGAATGAAATTACAGTAATTTTTGTATAACGTCAGCTACGACCTGCATGTTTAACACTGTAACACAGCTGTTATTAGCTTTGCTAACACACAATTCCATTTTTCATCCTCTTCAAGTACCATCACATACTGCATATAGAAATTATGAAAACCTTTTCACAGCAGCTATACAACAATGTTATTGCAATGCTATCACCACACAAAGACAAAAGTCAATGTAAATCACACATCCGATGAGTGTTCCAGTACTAGTGAGCAGGACCATTAATCAAAGCTGTTGATTCATAAAACAGTTTGAATAAAGAGGTTTCAATTCATAGAATACAGCTTACAATCGATCCCAACCCCCCAGAAACAATAAAACAAAGCATTTTCTTACAGAACCCCCTTCCCATACAATACAGGCTACATACAGGTGTCCCTCATATTGCCTATGGAATGTTAGTGTCTCAGGCAAACTCTCCCAGTTTCAATTGAAAGACTTAAGAAATTTCATTTTTTTTTAATTGTTAAAAATGGCATGATCACATTACATTATCTGTCGCAACCTGTTCCACTCCGCTCCCTTTTTAAAAACAAAACAGAGTCAGAAAAAAATAAAATAAAATAATCAAATAATAATAAGAAGAGGAAGTCATTAGTTGTTTCATGACTGCAATTCTTCTTCAGGAAAAACTGGAGTGGGAAAAACGGGAATCCTAAGGCTTTTCTCTTGATCGTTGTCTATAAAATGAGCTTCTAATATTGAACTACTAAAAAACCTGCTTTTTAGAAAATAGTCAATAAAAATATTCCTCTGTATTGTACAAGAAAAGAGGTATGGGAGCTCTTGTGAAATGTTTTAATGTTATTTAGCAGCTCCCTCTTTCTGGTCAGCCTTTTCCTCCTCGTCTCCTGCTTCTCCATTGTCCCCCTGTAACCAAACAAAACCAATAAATAAATGTTTTCAACCATAGCTACATCCCTAACTGATATTTATTTTCTCTAGCACTACAATGAGATACGGGGCCAAATAAGTAGGCAATGTCTTAGAAGACCCGGTTAGACTCATTATTCTAACACAATCCTAAAATGACTTGCTACCTCGGCTGTGGTCTCTCCGTTCTCCGCAGGAGTTTCATCCTCGGACTCAGTCTCTGGCTTTGGGTCCTCTTTCTTCTCCTCTGGTTTGGCCTTTTCTACCTCCTTAGCCTTCTTGCCCTTTGGAGGTGCCTTCTGTTAGACGTTTCAGAAAAATACACGGTTAAGCCACTTCCGATAACATTTATTAATAATAGTAAATCTTATATTGATAACCGATTTACCTTCACTTTTGGCTTGGGCTCAGACTTTGGCGTTTGGGGTTTCTGTAAAACAGAATTCAGCGTAAGCTATGTGTGTCATTAAAAGATAATTGTGGGCATACGACTTCAGAGGGACTGACAAAGCCAACTTACACCTTGAAGTCTCTCGGACCGCCTCTTGGGCTGTGTGTTTATTTGATGAGGAGAAGATGGGAAGGCAACAAAACAAACAAGCGTTAAGTATCACAATTACATGCAAAAACGTGTTGCATGACAATAATAGATTCAAACTTACCCCAGCTGCTTCAGTGTCATTGTTAGCCTGTACCAGAGGAAACAGAAGCTGTTAGTTTGTGTATACATAGATCAAGTCTGAGGGGGGAGGTGTTGTACCCCTTAACCCCCTCCAAGTTATGGGCAATTATGTAATCTAAAAGTGAGCATGGGGGAGGGGAGACGACGGGTCCCGTTATACATGCAACTCAATTGTACGAGTTAATTTGATCGCGAAATAAAATGCAAACTGGGGAAAACAAACAAAAATAAAATAACAAAATCGTGCAACTGATGATTTATGCGCATTTATTTACATTAGCTTCGCGCAGCATAGCTAACTTATCGTCGCTTGTAACAATGTTACCGAAAAATTTCCGTCCCTAAGTAGTTCACATGGAGGAGGGGAACAGTAGCTCCGCCTCCAGACAGAATTCATTCACTTTCGACGAGCAAAAACATTAAACATCGACACATTTTACCCAGCACCGTTAACATAAACTAGGTTTGCATCGAAATTAAAACAGAAAGGTGAAAACGGGAGGTTAATCCACAAATACGCGAATAAAGTCGGCGAAAACTTTCTTAAGCCACTCTAAACAAAGTCCGTTTCAAAGGTCACCTGAAAAATTAAGGCGGGATACGCAGCAAAAACCGAATTATGAATAAATAATAAACCTGCTGGGATAAAAAAAAAACTCGGTTGGATATAAGGCTTCGAATGTGTTTAGTGCAAAGGCAGCCATGACACTCAAGACTATAGTGTGTATGTGTCCTACTCGAGGAGCATATGGAGTCGTACACAACACACAACTAACGTTATAACGTTACATGTATTTACAGTTACACGAGGGTCTAAGAAAACCCCCACAACGTCTTTAAACTTACAACTTCGACTGATTCGCGTGTGTATGGTTATATAGCTATTGAAACACCGCGGTTAAAAGCAAAACAATTCGCAGGACAAGCTTCTTCGGTCTCTATGAGGAATAACATGTCCAAACGTTACGAGGTTACACCCCTTTGTCTGATCATTACTTTGCGTGTTCGATAAGTTCACGATTTTAATGTAAGTAGCGCCGAGAATGCTCTTTGTGGTGTGTATTTTTTAAACATCCACACGCAGTCAACAGAATATTGCACAGCTCTAAGTAAAAAGGCGCCAGATTCATGCCACGGGCTCACATGCCCTAGATTACGAATTAACACACGCACCAATGCAGTCAACACTCACATAACTTTACATAAAGCGTCCTAGGGACGTGCACATTTAATTATTGCATGCTATTAAAACCATACTGTAAAAGAGAATAAAATATCCAATATTTTTCTACTTACTTTGCTCCTTTTAGGCATGGCTGCTTAAAGCTTGTACGCTTTCACAACAAAAAAGGAAATAAATTAAAATAGCTTACGCACTGATAAGTAAAGTGTAAAAACCAGGTCTAGGAAACACTGAAGCAAGCATTAATGTTCTATCGGAACAGAAACTAGCTGAAACCGGATTGGATCTCCCCTTCTATATTCTTTTCATTATAGCACTAACCTGATGCGAGCTACGCTCCGCCCCTTCTCAGCGGTGATTGGCTGAAACGTCTTGGCAACCACATTTCAAACCAAAGCAAAGTACCTGTGTGGATAGGTTGAGATGTCAATCACAGATTTGCTTGTATGTACTTTAGGCGCCACTTTCTGCATTTGTTGTTCCTGTAAGCATGCAAATATATATATTTAGTGTTATTCGCATTGGTTATATATTCAGATTATTTGAATGCATTTAAAAAAACCAAAAAAAAAAAAAAACACGCCGCTTAGTAAAGAAAAAAAAAAACTTGATGTTTTATAAACATTTCCTCTTCGGATATTTGACTGTCACTGTGTTATTTTAGATAATATAAGTGTACTTTAAACATTTAACGTGAGGAACCGGTTAAAAAGAAGCGCTAGTGTGCTTGTATTATTGGGGGAGGATCAGGTTGATGAAAAGAAAATGGCTGCCGGGTTTAACTGGTTCCTTGTACTAAGCTCTGTATTTCTGTGCAACCTCGTCAAAACATTGCTGCCGTCTATTTCTTCATTTGTAAGTACTGATTCAAAAGAGTTTTAGGGACGCTTAAGCACACATATATATAATTTCAAACGTACATTAGTCGTAATGCCATAAATGCTCAGTGATACAGCATGTCTGCCTCCCCTACAGGAGCTTCTCGCAGTCACAGCAAACAAAAGCTGCTCTGTTTAACTACCACCGTGTCTAGTTTTAACTAAGTCAGACTCATTCATAAACACAACTAGCGAACAGTTAATAATGCTAAAGTAAACGTTTGATGTGGGCTGGGAATATTTCGATAAACCAACAAAAAACACTGCACTTCTTTCATGGTATTAGATAACAGTACCATGGTACTGTGATGTATGTAATGGTACTGAATGATTATTTGTTTATATATATATATAATAAGCCATTTCACGTACGTGGTACTCCAACATACTTGTACCATCTTATATGTCAAAAAATAGATATCATTTTATCATAGTCCCTTCTCCAAAACTGGCTAATGTCTGATTGGTTAAATATCTTGATTATTGTTGTTATTATTAATTGTAATCATGACATTCAGTGTATGCTTACTAATGGATGCATTGGAGAAACGTATGCACTTGCAACCCAAATTTTATTTAACAAATATCATGTTTTGCCTTCTTTAATGTTACCCTTTGATTCTCTCTTTTGGTAATAGTCAGTGTAAAAGCTTTGAGTAAAAAGTAATGCAATTTAAAAATGAATGAGCAGATGTGCATTAAGATCTTGTGTGTTTGTTTTCATAGCTGACGAAGATCTTCCAGAAGGATGCTGATCAGGAGATGGAGATGAGGACGGATATCCAAAACATGAAGATGGAGCTGTCCGCCATCAGTATGATGGACGAGTTTGCCAGATACGCTAGACTGGAACGCAAGATCAACAAGATGACCGATCAACTGAAGACTCTTGGTAAAAATGATTTTGTGCTTTTCTTATAGGGGTATGTCGTGCATTTACGAGCATGTGCAGCAATATTGCAGATGAAGTGACAAACTATTGCTTTCTAACCAGCACAATACAGAAAGAAGCCCACAAAACAGCCAAATTGTATAGCAAACAACACGTGTAATATAGCTCCGTTGCAAACAAGAAGCAATGGGCAAGTGTTAAGATATTACAGTCACCAGCACACCTCACTGGAAGCATATAAATTGCCTTTGTCCACTTTATAGTGGGGTGAGAAGAACTGAGAAACCAAAAGTTTCTTCACTTTGCAGTGGAGAATTCAAAGTCTCTGGCCAAGTGTGGAAAATGGCAGGTGGGTTTCAGATAACGGCTTCAGCATTCATGAAGGAAGACAAATGTCTTGGCTGCTGCCTGTTGCTGTCCTTCATGTTGTTGGAGAATAGCATAGATAGAACTTTCATTTTTGGGTGAACTATCCCTTTAACAAGTTCTGTCATCATTTACTCGCCCTCATGTCGTTCCAAACACACAAGACTTTGGTTCATCTTTTAGAAACACAAAGGAAGATACTTTAAACCTGAGAGATTTCTGTCCATCCATTTAAAATTGTAAAAATAATCTGTATCTATAATCGAGTGGTTTCAATTCAATCCACTTCACATTTATTTGTATAGCACTTTTCACAATAGTGCAGGATCACGTAAAATTAATGTTTCTGCTATTAAGAGTGATCAGAGAAGTAATATCCATATGGCATAAATGTACAGTTCTAAGATTTTACAAACCATGACGCTAGTTAGTGTCACATTCTTTTAAGAATTCTTCTTTTAGGAACTTTAACAGTGAACACATTAAAGCAACAAATACGTGGTGTGATCGTAATGATTACAATATAAGGGCAGTTTCAATATATTTGGCAGTTTTTATGATGATTCAGAGTTGGCGTCATCTGAGGTCCTCGTGGGGGTTGGCGTCAACTCTTCACAGGTGTCATCTAAAATCTTCGTAAGAGGCTGGATCCAAACTGAAGCTAGTTATGTTTAGATGGGTATGCTATGGGAAAAACACAAAAGCAAATGGAGAATAATTAGCATAGCCGTTGTACATAAGAATTCAAACAAAAGATAATCGTGTTTAGTCTACTGAAGAGACATGATCACTTTGTACTAGAGCTGTGAATCAAATCGTTTTTTCTTTCTTTTTTAAAAAAAAATATTGTGATTTAAAAAATTCTAGGTTTGCTGTGCTTGTTTGTAGGGCTGCACTATTATTGTTGTTGTTAAAATATAACAATTAAATGAAAACAAAATATTACTATTGCAATATTCAAATGTAAAATATTTTTTAATGGTTTAAAGTAATTAATATAGATGACAGAATCATATTTTTTGACATTACAACTGTAAAAAAAAAAAACTCAGCCGATGTGGAGATGGAATTGGTTTACTGCAAAACGTGGCAAACTCTGGCAGATAATGACCTGCTCGTGAAAGAACACAGTGGCACACTTCTCTAAAACATGAAGTGTGTATAACTCGAAGCTCAAAGTGCTTGCATGACACCTGAGAAACACGTGAGGTTTGTTCTCACGTTAAACAAGCACATTTGAGTTTCTGTTTACCATATGTGTTCGAGTTCAACATGTAAAGCGACTTAGATTAAACCGCTAATTCATATGGATTTATTTTATTTATTTTTGTGATGGATTTTCAGAAATCTCCCAGGTTGCGTTAAAAATGTCTTCATTTGTGTTTTGAAGATGAACAAAAGTCTTATGGGTTTGGAGTGACATGACAGAAGTTTAGTTTTTGGGTGAACTAACCCTTAAAGAGTTTTATATTAGATATAGTATGCATTGTCTAGAGTGATTTTGATCCATGAGTGATCTGTCAGTTGAATCTACCTATAATAAACATGGAGTGGTTCACACTGTTGACTTCCAAAAGGATGAAAATGTACCTGAAATGTAGTTTATACTTCTCAGGAACAGAAGAAAATTTACATTCAATTATGAAAATCTGAAAATCATCCTCTTGTCTTTGTTATCTCTAATCTCATTCTTGTACATCAGGCGTGTCCAGTCTTGGTTCCTGGAGAGCTACCTTTCTGCAAAGATCTTCAGGAGCACTTGATAATAACAGACCGCTGTGTTGGAGCAGGGTTGGAACTGAAATCCACTGGAGGGTAGCTCTACAGGAACAGGATTGGGACAGGAATAAATGATTTGTTTTAAAGCAGGGTTCCTCAAATCTGGCCCTGGAGTGTCACTGCCCTGCAGAGTTTAGCTCCATCATTAATCAAACACCTGAGCAAGATAATGAAGTCCTTCAGGGCTACTAGAAAATTACTGGTACAGGGTTTGAACTAAACTCTGCAGGGCACCGTCTCTCCTGGGCTGGACTTGAAGAAGCCTTTTTTTTAAGGAAACCATGACTAGACAGAAATTTTGGTTGTATTCTTACTGTCTTTTCTTACAGTCAAATCAAGAACTGCACAGCAGGCAAAAATGAAATGGATTGTAAATATTGTATTTTACATTCTTCAGGTGAGTGAGGCACATTTTTAATTTGCGTATTGACATGATTGATGTAAGATTCATCTGTCTGTCTGTATGTACCATTTGTTCATTTTCTCTCCTAATGGCACTTTGTTCTGTTTTCTGCTGTGTGTTGTTAGGCGGCCCTCATGATCTCGCTCATATTGAAGTATTATGCAGACCCGGTCACAGTGGTGCCCAGTAAATGGATTGCTCCACTGGAGAGACTAGTAGCCTTTCCTTCTGGAATTGCAGGTATGTCCAAGTCACCAGTGGTATTCGATGGCCACTTTTGGATGGTGGAATAAATTGATTAAAAAATCTTAAATACATGATTTACGTGCCGTCTGGATGAAATAATATAATTACGTGGAGTTTAAAGTGTTTTTGTTGCTTCATCTCAGGTGGTGTTGGAATCACATGCTGGCTAGTTGTCTGCAACAAGGTTGTGGCCATCATTCTACATGCAGTCAGTTAATCTAACAGTGTTATATCAACATGAATAAGCAGTCGCTGAATTTTTACAGGTACAGATTTGATTCAGTTCTCTTGCTAAAAAACAGGCTGTATTCTACATTTTGTCCAAACTGATTGGTCTATTTTTTGTTTTAATGCCATTCACCATTCCGTTCAGTGATTTAAGTCTGTAGTAAAATTATTTTAGCTTTCATTGTTTACAAATTCTTGTTCAATGCATTTAAAGGTTTTATTTGCATAGTAAATGCTGACATGAAAACATTCCTAACAAATTGCGAATTTTTTCTTTTTTATGTTGTAATTTCAAGCAAAGCAGAATATTTTCTATTTATTGCTTGTATGCTTGCACCATAATTATATTTTTTGTCAGTGTTATAAATATATTTATTGATTATTGTTTGTCAAAGAAAAATGTCCGTGCATTAATAAACATAAGTTTGTGAACCCTTTGAAAATGTCTGGACTTCTGCATTGACCCCCATAAAATTTGGTCTGATTTTATTTAATCTCAATAAACTAATAACACACCAACAACTGAATTTTTTTTTCTACATTTTCATTGAATATTGAGTAATAATTCACAGTGCAGGCTGGAGAAAGTAAGAGCCTTGAATTCAATAACTTGTAGATGCTCCTTTAACAGCAAAGCCTCCAAAAAAGGTTTTCTGGACCAATTTTGTACCATCCCTCCCCATAAATCCGTTTCAGTTTATCACTATTTATGGGCTGTTATGATGGCACAAATGTCTTTAAGTTATGACACATCTCAATCGGTTTAAGGTCAGGACAGAAAAACACATTTTTCCTTTATTTGATTTACTTGTGTGCTTTGGGTCATTGTCTTGTTGCGTTGCCCAATTTGAAGTCATGAACTGCTGTCTTGAAATTCTCCTGCAAAATGTCTTGATGTACTTTTGAATTAATTGTTCCTTCGATGATTGCAAAGTGTCCAGGCCCCGAGGCAGCAAAACCATGATGGTCCTTCCACCATTCTTCATAGTTGGGAAGAAGTTTTAGTTGGTTTACAGTGCCCCTTTTTTGTCTTTTTGCTAAAAGGTTCAACTTTTCTCAATTGTTCACAGAATATTTTCCTTGGGTTGGTTCTCACCTCTTTCAGGATTGCCTGATGTGTTCTAATGGTGATCTTTTCTGGATTCTTGGTATAGCAACAGTCCAGACATTTTCTAACTTTCCCTGTCAATGATCACTCAATGTCGTAAATAACATTTTGAAAAGTATTACTGCCACAATGTATGTGTAATCATAGCAGAAATGTAGATATTCTTTACACTGTATTTAGTTTAAAATATGTAATTGTAAAAAAAACAAACAAAAAAAACCAAATTATTTTATCTCAACATTTTGAGTCAATCACCAAGAACTGACTCTTGGCACATAAGCATATAATGGCACACAGTTTTGTCTGACTTGTTGTATGACTGTATCCCATTGTCCTATCTATCTTCAGTTCCCTGTATGTCCTGTCACCCTTCAATGGTCTGACTGGTAAAAAGCCAACAATTACAAAAAACAAAAGCATGGCATCAAACCAAATTCACTGCAGAATTTGCTTCACTGTAAAATATTGCCAGAATATTTTATCAGTAATATTAATAATATTTAAAAATAATATGTACTGTGCAATAAAAATGCACTGTAATACAGCGCTGCTGTGTGGCATAAATGGGAATACTTCAAAGCCTTTGATTTAATTAGGCTGCACACTTGGCAGGTGCATTAATGGTTGTCTTAATTAATGTATGTAGATCGTGAATATGGGGTCTCTGTAAGGTGCTTGTAATTAGATCACAACAAATTCACAATTTAGTAGTTTATTAAAGTTCCTTCAACACTAACATAAGAAGTGGAGAGTGGCTATTTGCAATAAGTGAAAATAGCATATTTTCTTAGCGATAGATGCTACATTAAGTGCAAATAGCAATGCATTCTATTTACACTAATTGAAAATAGCAGTACTTTCTTATTGCAATATGCTGTTTACACTAAGTGCAAATAGCGATAGACTCTATTTATGCTATAGGCTATGTAAAAATAGCAGTGTTTTCTGCTATTTATACTACTTATTGCACATAGTGGCAAATATCTGCACCTCAGTATTTTATTACATTATAAAACGGTATGCAGTAATAATGTATTGAGTGTAAATTTATTTTTATTAAACGGATGCTGCCTTATTGGCACAATAAAGCTCTCCCTACATGCCGATACTTCATTATCAACTTCTCGATTATTTCCATCATTTTTATTGAAAATAACTGCCTTTCCGATGTGCTATGAGATGTGAAAAGGGACAAAAACGAGTTTGACAAAAGGCAGATTTGAACTCGGGTTGATCGCGTCAAAAAGTCTGCTATGTGTTTTACCTTTGCTGTTCTTCGACATCCGCCTTTTGTACTGTTGACTAGTGTTAATGAAGAGTTCAGATGCAAAAGCCTCTTAAGTACATCTTTCTGGCTACTATGTATAGGTTTCTATGTAAGTACAGGTATTTCTGAATGGGTTGAGGCTGGAATTTAGCACGTTTGAAGTGAAAGTACTTGATGAACATGTGTGGAGAGCATTCACTCAGTATCGTTATCTCATTTTTGACCAAGATGGCTTTTAGAGGCTTTTGCATTAACTCTTCAAATAGCCTCTGCCAACAAGGCAGGCTGTTTGCACTTAGTGTAGACACTGTTTTTTAAAAATTTGTATTATTGTTATTTATTTGATAGTTACAAAATATTATTACTTACCTATAAGGCCTTTTTTTTGCAGGTTTAGCTCCTGCGTACCTAACTAGTTTTCTATCTCGCTACAATCCATCACGCTCCCTAAGGTCGCAAAACTCTGGACTTTTGGTAGTACCCAAGATAGCAAAGTCCAAAGGAGGTAGAGCTTTTTCGCATCTGGCTCCCAAACTCTGCAATAGCCTTGCTGATAACATGCGCGGTCAGACACGCTCTCTCTGTTTAAATCTAGATTAAAGACACATCTCTAGCCAAGCATTCATATAATGCATCTCATAATCTTGTACTGCAGTTATATCTGATCAAATGCACATTATTGTTTTTTTAGCTTGGGTTGAACAAATCATTTTTACTTGGTTTTTACAAGCTTCAATCTGGATCCAGAACACCTGAGAAGAGATGATGCCAACCCCGAAACAACACATAGAATTACCAAATTTTGCTATAAGTTTGATTGCAACATATAATCATTGCTGTTAATAGTGTTCATCGTCTGTTTGATTACGTCATTAACTGATTTTTACCATACATATGTACATCAACTTGACATACCACTGATAAGCTACTAAATATATTGTAGAAACTTAATTTCCCGTAAAGCTGCTTTGCAACGATTTGTATCGTGAAAAGCGCTATACAAATAAACTTGAATTGAATTGATAGGTGGTTTCTTGTTGCCCAGAGTCACTCAAAACCACACTCCCTCAAGCCTCTGCGACAGAGCCCAGGAGCAAATTTTGATGGCTAGGCCCTCTCTTCCTATAGGCCCAGTCAGTAGGTCATACTTTAGTTTAGAAGACCCCAGTGGCTCCCCCTCATCACAGAGCCCAGGACAACATTCTCTGCTGTTTCCCTTGACAACAACCCTGAGAGTGTGGGAACTTTCCAATTTAAATCTGGGGGAATTTTTCATTTGATCATAAGATGAAGATCATATCATATAATAAAAGCAATATTACAGTATTTAAGGTATAGTGCCAACTCGTTTAACAGAGTGGCCAGTCAATAGTTCTTTGTTTGTTTACGCGTTTACAAATGACACGTTTCTTGAAAAACAGCATCTCTGTCCATATATGCAAGTCCTTACACTAACTTTAGCAGCTCCTGATGTGGACAGACAGCTGAAATTGCCAATCACTCAGACAGCAGTGGGACAAACGCACCAATCCCGCCACACGATGATGCGCCGGGGACAGAAATAGACACCGAGAGGCTCGAGTCGAGGTTGCAGCGCCGTGTGCTTTCCAGCGGATCACGGTGTCTTTAAACACTTTTTCCCCCCTGATCATTTATTTTGCATTTCCACAAAATGGTCATTAAAGTCTTCCTGGCATCTTCCTCGGGGTCGACGGCGGTAAGAATCTGGACAGCAAGTGTGTTATTGTTCAGTCATTCAACAGGTCACTTCGCCGAAGCGCTTTGATTGTGTTTTATACAGACTGCGGAATGAATCTATCGATAGTTCAAAGCATAGTAACAGTAACCAGCGGTGGATGTGTTTTAAACTCTCAAATAAAAGCTGGTTTAACTCAAGTCAGTTTAAATAATCCTGAGTGACCTAATAACAGTAGCAGCTCCGCCAGTTTCCTTAAATATCTCTGAGATCACATTCCAGACTGCAGCAGCTATTCCTTTAAACAGGAAACTTCCAGAATTGATTTCAGTTGCTCATCAGAACGAATGTTTATTTGCTGGTATTGGTAAATATGTTTATTTATTGGCTTGTGTGTGTGTTTTTTAGAGATAATTAACAGTGCTAATGATCTAATCTTGTTATTTCGTGAACAAAAAATCTAAGCTACTTTGATACAATCATGTTTTAACAAGTCAGCGAGCTGGGACTTTTAGAAATTCAAGTAGCCTAATTTAGAAATGTACAATCTTTCCCAGAACCATGTAAATTAGCATTCAAGTGAGTGTTACAACAGACCGCAATACAAAGTTGTAACACACCAGGTTCATTTTTCGATTTTCAATTTATTGTGGTCATTATTGGAAATAATTAGACCAAACTTGCTTTTTGCACAAAAATGTACCAGTTATTGATATTTTTGCAGACACACACACACACACACACACACACACACACACACACATACATACATTCATATGTGACCCTGGATCACAAAACCAGTCTTAAGTGTCAGTTTTTCAAAATTGAGATTTATAAATGAATTTATGAAAGCTGAATAAATAAGCTTTCCATTGATGGATGGTTTGTTAGGATCGGACAATATTTGGCCGAGATACAACTATTTGAAAATCTGGAATCTGAGGGTGCAAGAAAGTCAAAATATTGAGAAAATCGCCTTTAAAGTTGTCCAAATGAAGTTCTTAGCAATGCATATTACTAATCAAAAATTAAGTTTTAATACATTTACGGTAAGAAATTTACAAAATATCTTCATGGAACATGATCTTTACTAAGAAAAATCGATAATTTTGACCCATATATGCATTTTTGGCTATTGCTACAAATATATCCCAGCGACTTAAGACTGGTTTTGTGGTCCAGGGTCACATATATATAGACCAGAATGACATTTTGTTCTTATGAGGTGTCTTTATCTCTGTACTAACATTGTAAATGTCAAAACCCTACATGTTTAATTTCTATTTTGCAGTAATTAATGCACTTCTTATATTAGAGTTTAGGGATAAGTGGTCAATTTCAAAGCAATAAATAGTGCAAAAACAAATTGATGTAAATAGTTACATCAGAGTTACATTTGTTAAAGCATAATGTGTCACACCTAAAATGTTACACTGCAAAAAGTTTAACTAACTCAAATCAATCAATCATTAAAGAAATACAATTCATAATCAATGTGTTAAGTTAGCTCAATCAAAAAAATAACTCTGTTATAACAGCTAACAGTGACAACAGCAGCAGCATACATTTAGAAAGTAAAATGTAAAGCAGTGATCATTTTAAAATAATAGTTACCACATTTTTGTCAAGCTGCAATGCATGCTGGGAACTTGCACAATATTAAGCAAGGTAAAATAGTTTGTTCAGTTCACTCATTTGACTCAATTTGGAAGGTTAGGACAACAGGTTTTGATCAAATACTTGAGTATCTAAGTAAGGTCGACAAAACAACTTTTGTTACAAACATTTTTAGAGTATTCTTGTTCAGTTCACACACACAAAAAAAATCTGACTTGTCCTACTAAAAAACAAAACAAAACAAAAAATGATAAGGATCTTTCTGTATTCTGAGTGGTTTTGAGATATTGAGCTTCAAGGTTTTCGCATTCCATATATTTTGTAGATAACTTTTTGTTTCCTAAATAAAAAGTCCCAAAATGTACGCTTAAAACCTAAAAATCACATAATGTAAATAAGCTGTCACGGAATGTGAATAACTCAATTTTGACAAAATTGTCAGCTAGAACCTTATAGTTCCAAAGTGGCAATTTATTTGATCTGAAACCGTGTGTGTGTGTGTGTGTTCGTCTTACATGCGGAAGATGTCAGCCTATCTCTTTTTGTACAATGATTATGGGTCCAGTAGAGGTACATGTTATAACCCTGGTACGGGTTTTTCTCTATGTGATAATTTGACATGTAAGAAACATGGTATTATCATCTGATCATTATTTTAAGATATCTTCTACAGTTCACACATATTTATTATCTGTTTTGAATGTGAATGTGTTTAGAATGTGGAGAAATATTTGAAAATATTGTCTTTACTCTGTTATTACCAATACCACAGATCAAAAAGAAACAGCAAGATGTTGTCGGGTTTCTTGAGGCACTTAAAATCGATTACACACAGCTTGACATTGCTTCAAACGAGGACAACCGGATGTGGATGAGGGAAAATGTCCCTGGAGAAAAGAAGCCCACCAATGGAATTCCTCTTCCTCCACAGATTTTCAATGAGGAGATGTATTGTGGGGTAAGAACCTGCTAGAATAGAGGTTCCCATAAAACTGCTCTTCTAAACGTTAGAATCACAATGTGAGTCAAGACTGAAGGTTTTTTGTTTATCCAGGTTAAGAGATGTAAAATCCGTCTGCGCCAATAGCCTCGTGGTTAGTGTGTCGATATATAGCGTAACTGTGCTCGCGGCGACCAGAGTTCGATTCCCATCTCGAGGTCCTTTGACAATCCCTCTCTCCTCCCAGTAATTTGCTGTCGTCTCTCTACTGTCCTATCTAAATAAACCCCTTCACCCTTAATTTTGCTCAAAACCTGTATTTTTTTTATTTATTATTATTTCTGTTGAACACAAAATGAGCAAAAGTTGTGTGCTGTATTTCATGTCTTCTGAAACCTTAACTTTGTGTGTTCACGATACACACAGGGAACTTATTTGTTTGCAATACCTGGAAACCACAGAATATCGAATCTAGTGAATAATGGCTTGAAATTTAGTTATTGTGTTGTATGGCTTCATAAGATTTTAAATATAGTGCAAATAAGTCTACATTCATGTTTTATAGAAAAAAGCAGCATGAACATTCTGTTTGATAGCTTCTTTTGAATTTTACAGAAATGACATTGATGTGTTGCTACCTTGATTGCTATAAAATGCTAATAATAGTTTCCTAAACTGCAGGACTATGAAACATTCTTTGATGCCAAAGAGGACAACACAGTGTATGAATTTCTGGGTCTGACACCTCCACCAGGATCTAAGGTTGTATTTCTGTGTGTTTCCTTTTGTTGTTTGACATGAACGTTAAAAAAATATTTGGTACCATTTTAGGCCTCAGCTATCCTGTAAATGTTTGAATGACATTAGGGTAAAAAGAGAAAGATGTTTTACTTCTTTTTCTCAAAACTCTTTTAAATCCTTTGTCCACTTTGATGTACACTATATTGCCAAAAGTATTGGGTCACCCCCTTCTAATGAACAGGTTTGACTACTTTAGTAATTTGCATGAGTACAAATCTTAATGTTTAACCATATAATGATATTCTAGGGAATTGTGTGCTTCTAATTTTAAAGCAAAAGTTTGGACAGGACCCTTTTCTATTCTAACATGACAATGCCTCTGTGTATAAGGCAAGGTTCAAAAAGAAATGATTGATTTAGTCAGTGTGGAAGAACTTGACTGGTCTGCAGAAAGCCAAGTCCTAATCCAAGCTGAACACCTCTGGTGTGACTTTAAATGCAGATCTTGAGCCAAAAACTCTTTACCAAACAACCAATAGAATAATTTATATAAATTCACTCTTAAAAATAAAGGTGCTTCAAAAGGTTCTTCACAGCGATGCCATAGATGAGCCATTTTTGGTTCCACAAAGAACCATTCAGTCAAAGGTTCTTTAAAGAACCATCTCTTTCTTACCTTTTTATAATCTGAAGAACCTTCTTTCACCACAAAGAAGCATTTGTGAAACAGAAAGGTTCTTCAGATGTTAAAGGTTCTTTATGGAACCATAGACAAAAAGGTTCTTCTATGGCATCGTGAAGCACCTTTATTTTTAAGAATTCTCAGTGAAAAATTGAATCGAATAACTGTAAATGCAATATCTCAAACTTCCTGCAATTCTCTAAAACAAGGGAAAAAAACATTACTAGAGGGGTCTTCAGTGGTGAATGGATCAAATCAGTGAAGTGAATTCCTTGTCACTATCACTATCGGCTGTAGAGTTCTGTACATCTATTTTCTTCCTCTCTTCTTTTTAGCATTTTTGGTGAAACTTTCCCTTGCTGACAGCGATGAAATTGATTCTCCACTGTTTTAATAAAAATCTCTCTTGGTGCAGGAGGCACAACAAGCTGAAAATGCACAAAAGCTTCATAATGGATCTGGCACAGAGGAACATCTTGATGATGAAACAACAGTAATATCCGATCATTTTTTAAAAATCATATTTAACTGATATTCACTTTCAGTGCATTTCCAGACACGTCAACACTGCACTTTACTGTATGCCCCTCATCTACTTTTCGAATCAGCTGGGTTGTTGTTCACCTGTCTATTAAAACCTAACTTAACACCTATGTTTGGGTTAGTATACACAGCATTTAACTTTTGTTAGTGTAAGTTAATGAAAATAAAGTTGTCCATTATAGTTCACATTGCATTAACCAATGTTAACAGGTATTTCGATTAAATGTAGAAATGAACATTAACTAAGATGAATAAATATTGTAGTATTGTTGGCCATTAGTGCATGTTATGTAGTTAACTAATATTAAAGTGATTAGATCATTTACTCACCCTCATGTTGTTCACAAAAGAAGATATTTTGATGAATGATGTAACCATAGAGTGGATGTCAATGGCTACCAGAAACTGTTTGGTTACCAAAATTCTTCAAAATAGTTTCTTTTGTGTTTAATGCAGAAGAAAGTACCTCATTCAGATTTGGAACAAAATGAAGATGAGTAAATGATGATTTTTATATTTGGGTGAAATATCTTTAACAAATTACAATGTACGTTGCTAGTATTCCATTCCAAACATAAACCTTTCCACAAGTAGCATGCTGTTCCTGTTACATTGCAAACTGATTGATAATGTCCATTTTACATGTAGTTTGTCAACATTCCCATTGTCTAATACAACAAACCCTCTTTTCTTTCTACTATTTTTCACTTTTCACCGGTGAATGTTCCTCCAGTTCATTAACTCGTGCCTGTTTTCGTCCTGAGGGTCCAGTTCTAAAATGACCTAGGAACCCATGGTGCCTTATGCCAGTGCCTTAGCAGATCCTGTACTGTCAAAACAGTAATTTCTCTTTTCCTGGGATGCGCTGTTTGTTCTTCTAGAAAAAAGAAATCGCAGAGGCTGAGCAGAATGGAGATGCACACACAGCAGAGCTGGAAGAAGACGATCCAGGCGAGAAGGCAGAGACAGATGCTCAAGAAGAGAACACCGAAGGGGAGGAACCGGCAGAAGAAGATGAAGAGAGTGTAACTGACCATTAAAACATCTGTTTAACCCTCGTTCCTCTTCAAACATCACCTGTTTTCCCATAGCAGCTCATTCTTCTTCCATATAATCTCATCCTTTGCTTCATCTAATAACCTCCAGGTTTTTTAATGCAGGTTCTCTCCCATGCAACTGAAATTAACATCTAACTCTCTGCTTTACCATCTCCTCTCTTGTAGTTTGATTCTTGCTAGTGTTTCCGGTTGACAGTGTGACTTGCAAGATTGTGTGGATTTTATCGTGTTTATTCAGTAAGTGTGGTTTTCTGCCTGATGTATTTTGCTCATTTTAATATTGAACTTTCTTTTTGATAGAGAAAGGTAGCTGAGGAGGAAGAGCAGGTAAGAAAAAACTGCTGAAACAATTCTGCATGTCTTGATCACTGTATATCAACATAATAGATAGATTTGTTTTGGATAATGAATATTGTAATTAATACATTTCTAACATTTAATGCACTCAATCCTTAATTATATGTGTTCCAGTGGTTTTATTGTGTTGATTTACCTTAAAACTATTATAAACGTTTAATTGTACTATTAAAAGGAATTGTAATAGTAGTAAAACAATGATTAAACCTAATTCTTTTAGATTTATGTAGATTACTATTCTGACTGAACCATTTCTTTTCTTCTATGACTCACAGGAGGAAGGAGAAGAGGACAGGGTAAGACTGAAATCTATCATTTTCTTCTCTTAAGAAGCAATTTGAACAACAATGGCCTTAGTCTTTATACTTCAAGAAGGTTTATGTTAGTCTGTGACTTCATTCATAGCAGTTAAATGACTGCTTCTGGTTTATTGGACCGCAGCATGCTTCCTTCGCCAATCAAAATGAAATTATTGCTCTTGCCCCAAAAAATGTGTGTATCACAAGGTGGAGGGACAGTTGTCTCTTTGCTCTGCCAAACAGTGGAAGTCATTCATCCAAAAACAAGAATTGCTTTATTTGAATTTTGTTGATGTGTTTGGAGTTGTTCAGGATTCTCATGGTCATGGAAAGCCTGGAAATATCAGAGAACACTTATGGTTTACAGGCCTAGAAAAGTCATGCAAATTAGTCAAACAAACAAACAATACGTACTTTTAGTGCATATATTATTTATTATTTTGTTCTGCCTAATATTTAATGTGAAAGATGGTGTAAAGCTTGCCCACAAGTCAGTGTGAAATATCTTACGTCTTATTGAAGACATTTGCGTATTTATTAAAATATATATATATTTTTAAATCCTTTAAGAAAGATCCAGGAATCATGAACACATTTCAGATATCATGGAAAAGTGTGAGAACACTGTTTTTTAAAATGATTTCTTTTGTTTTTTTGTTATTATTGTTATTTAAATGATCTCTCGTCAAAAATTGTCAGGTTGACAGTTAAAAATGCAATTAATCGCTTGTCAGAAAGATCATTAAAGAAAAAGCTAATGTTCACTATTCATTGTTTCAGGTTGAGGACAACCATCTGGTCTCAGAGGTGATTCTTATTCTAGAATCAACAGATTGTAGATCTGGAGTGTGTTTAACTCTACTATTCTCTCCCATCCATTCCTTCTCATCTCTCTGACAACATTTCCATTATTATTATTATTTATTTTGCATCCATGTCATTTACTCGAAGCGTTTTCTCTTGGAAGGCGACTCGTTTGCATTGGGTTTTGCCTGTGCTTCATTTTCCTTCCCCCTTTTCCTTACAGGTGTGATGGATGCATTTTCAGTTTTTAAAAGCCTTTTACTTGAAAAGTTCTCCATCAAAACAGTTCTTCAGAAAAAATGTTGTTCTTTAACTGTTTGCAGTTACTAAAATAGCAAGCAGGAAAAATATGAATCATCATTCATTAGGGTGACGCCTGTTCTGCAAATCCAACAAAAAAATACAAGTTCAAGATGCACTGAATTCGGTTAAATGCATCATCTAATGAACATAAACTTTGTTGCTTAATTATACACTACCCCAGGTTTAGTAGGAACAGTAAGCTTTTTAATGTTTTTTTAAAGAAGTCTCTTCTGCTCACCAAGCCTGCATTTATTTGATCCGAAGTACAGAAAAAACAGTAAAAGTTTTAAATATTTTTACTATTTAAGATAACTTTTTTCTATTTGAATATATTTTCAAAGCTGAATTTTTAGCATCATTACTCCAGTCACATGATCCTTCGGAAATCATTCTAATATTCTGATTTGCTGTTCAAGAAACGTTTATTATTATTAGTATTATTATCAATATTTATTAACAGTTGAGTAATTTTTTTTCAGGATTCTTTGATGAATAGAAAGATCCAAAGATCAGCATTTATCTGAAATAAAAAGCTTTTGTAACATTATACACTATACTAGGGGTGGGCGATATGACCAAAATCTTATATCACGATATGACTAATTTTCTATCACGATAACGATATATATCACAATATAGTATTTTTTTTTCTTTTAAAAAGGTTTTTATATTAAAATCTTTGATACCATAGAATTTTCATAATCCTTGTCACCAATGTCAATATCAAACTAATACAAGCCTAAAAATAGACAAAAAAAAAAAAAAAAACTCAAGCTCAAGCAATAGGACAAAAAACTACAGTAAATAAGAAACGCTACATGCATTGTGTAAATTAATTAGTCTTCACTGTGTTAATTATATCTATCTATCTATGATAGATATAATTAACACGTGTATTATGTATAGATTCTATACATATATATATACAGTGAGGAAAATAAGTATTTGAACACCCTGCTATTTTGCAAGTTCTCCCACTTAGAAATCATGGAGGGGTCTGAAATTGTCATCGTAGGTGCATGTCCACTGTGAGAGACATAATCTAAAAAAGTCCAGAAATCACAATGTATGATTTTTAACTATTTATTTGTATGATACAGCTGCAAATAAGTATTTGAACACCTGTCTATCAGCTAGAATTCTGATCCTCAAAGACCTGTTAGTCTGCCTTTAAAATGTCCACCTCCACTCCATTTATTATCCTAAATTAGATGCACCTGTTTGAGGTCGTTAGCTGCATAAAGACACCTGTCCACCCCATACAATCAGTAAGAATCCAGCTACTAACATGGCCAAGACCAAAGAGCTGTCCAAAGACACTAGAGACAAAATTGTACACCTCCACAAGGCTGGAAAGGGCTACGGGAAATTGCCAAGCAGCTTGGTGAAAAAGGTCCACTGTTGGAGCAATCATTAGAAAATGGAAGAAGCTAAACATGACTGTCAATCTCCTCGGACTGGGGCTCCATGCAAGATCTCACCTCGTGGGGTCTCAATGATCCTAAGAAAGGTGAGAAATCAGCCCAGAACTACACGGGAGGAGCTGGTCAATGACCTGAAAAGAGCTGGGACCACCGTTTTCAAGGTTACTGTTGGTAATACACTAAGACGTCATGGTTTGAAATCATGCATGGCATGGAAGGTTCCCCTGCTTAAACCAGCACATGTCCAGGCCCGACTTAAGTTTGCCAATGACCATTTGGATGATCCAGAGGAGTCATGGGAGAAAGTCATGTGGTCAAAATAGAACTTTTTGGTCATAATTCCACTAAACGTGTTTGGAGGAAGAAGAATGATGAGTACCATCCCAAGAACACCATCCCTACTGTGAAGCATGGGGTGGTAGCATCATGCTTTGGGGTGTTTTTCTGCACATGGGACAGGGCGACTGCACTGTATTAAGGAGAGGATGACCGGGGCCATGTATTGCGAGATTTTGGGGAACAACCTCCTTCCCTCAGTTAATTGAAGATGGGTCGAGGCTGGGTCTTCCAACATGACAATGACCCGAAGCACACAGCCAGGATAACCAAGGAGTGGCTCTGTAAGAAGCATATCAAGGTTCTGGCGTGGCCTAGCCAGTCTCCAGACCTAAACCCAATAGAGAATCTTTGGAGGAGCTCAGACTCCGTGTTTCTCAGCGACAGGCCAGAAACCTGACTGATCTAGAGAAGATCTGTGTGGAGGAGTGGGCCAAAATCCCTCCTGCAGTGTGTGCAAACCTGGTGAAAAACTACAGGAAACGTTTGACCTCTGTAATTGCAAACAAAGGCTACTGTACCAAATATTAACATTGATTTTCTCAGGTGTTCAAATACTTATTTGCAGCTGTATCATACAAATAAATAGTTAAAAAATCATACATTGTGATTTCTGGATTTTTTTTTTAGATTATGTCTCTCACAGTGGACATGCACCTACGATGACAATTTCAGACCCCTCCATGATTTCTAAGTGGGAGAACTTGCAAAATAGCAGGGTGTTCAAATACTTATTTTCCTCACTGTATATCATACCATTCAAAAGCTTGGAGTCAGTATCTTTTTTTTTTTTTTTTGGTAAAGAAATTATAGAAATTAATACTTTTATTTAGCAAGGATGCTTTAAATTGATCAAAAGTGATGATAAAGACATTTATAATGTCACAAAAGATTTCTATTTCAGATAAATGCTGTTCTTCTGAACTTTCTATTCATCAAAGAAACCTGAAAAAAAAAAAAATTCTACTCAGCTGTTTTCAACATAATAAAAATAATAAATGCGTTTTGAGCAGCAAATCAGAATATTAGAATGATTTCCGAAGGATCGTGTGACTGGAGTAATGATGCTAAAAATTCAGCTTTGAAATCACAGGAATATATTACATTTTAAAATATATTCAAATAGAAAACAGTTATTTTAAATAGTAAAAATATTTCAAATTTTAATTGTTTTTTTTTTTCTGTACTTCGGATCAAATAAATGCAGGCTTGGTGAGCAGAAGAGACTTCTTTAAAAAACATTAAAAATCTTACTGTTTTAAAACTTCTGACCGATAGTGTATTTAGCAGACTGAATAGATCCTGTGGAGTAAATTCCATCTCACACACACCTGGGCAAATTGAGTGCCAGTCACAGAACCGTCACCATTAACAAAGCTCATTGGCGATTTAAATCATGTTGTCATCTAATCATCATCAATAATTACGTAGTCTAATAGTAGTAATACACTCTAATGGTTTATGTTGATATTAAATATCAGACACCAATCTGATATTTAATGCCCACTTGTCAAAATCCAACCATAGACAAAAATCCTGCACTATATTGATATTTTTATTGAATGTATAGCTTTAATAAGTATAATATAGAATATGTATGTATGCTAGGATGTATTATACATTCATCTTTAAAAGCTGGGCAATAATATTTTTGGATGGTATAACAATCAAGCAGTTGATTGCTATAAGTACATCCTGCTTAACGTGAGTGTACTGTATGTATCTGATTTTTAATTGAAGGCTTTTTTTAAATCATTATAAGTAATGAATGATATCAGATAGCACACCTGCTGTTCAATGACAGTCTGATGTGTTTTGAACACAAAGCTGGAAAGTACTGAATTCAGTTAATCCATTCTATTTCTTTTGTCCAAATTCAGCAAGTTAAAAGCTTCTTTCTATCCCATCTTCTCTCTCCCCACCTGCTTTTTTTCCTAGGCAGAAGATGATTTGGTGTCTGAGGTAACTTGGGTTTGATGAGCAGTGTCTCTCTGTCTCTGTTGTTGTACTTATGATTTGCATTTCCCCCCCTCATTTGGCCACTGATTTTCCTCCATACTTCCTTCTAACCTCCTGTTTGACTTCTCTCCTCCAGCTGCCTCCCGCCGGCCTCTTTCTTCTCTCCATCTGTTTTTTCAGTTGCATGCGTCTCTCATGGTGCTCTCTTCAGCTTTAGCTCTCACATTCCTCTCATCTCATTCAGTCTGTTCTCCCCTCTAGGATGAAGACGAACTCAGAGAGCTTGAGGTACATTGATACATGTTTTTCCTTTTCTTTAAAATTTTGTCTCTGTATTGCTTCTCTTTTTCTTTCGCCTTTGTGTTTGTTTTTCTTCTAACTGCACAAGATATCCGTTCACTGCTAGCACCTGTATTGTCAGTCCTGTTTTGGACCAAATTTAACATACCAGAGACATAAGTGATACACTCAAGCCCATCAGTGTATCATTTATACAACATGACATAAATTTAGCTTATTTAGTTTGGAAGTAGGGGTCTAAAAAAGTCAATTATCAGAATCAGAATCAGAATGAGCTTTATTTCCAGGTATGTTTACACATACAAGGAATTTGTTTTCGTGACAGAAGCTTCCACAGTGCAACAGAATGACAGTGACAGGACAAAAACACAGATAATAAAAGAATAAAAATAGAACAAGTAAATAGGGAATAACAATATGCAAATTTACAATAATATGTACAGGTATATTTCAATAGACAGTTTTGTATGTACAGGTATATTGTGTGCAAATTTGAAATGTAAACTAAGTATGTGTGTTAGATAAATAAGTGTATAAATAGTGTTGTGTGTTCCACAATTATTGTCAGGTGTTCATAAGATGGATTGCCTGAGGGAAGAATGTGCATAATTACATGCAACTAACCCTGAAGAAAACCCTAACCATATATTAAATACATGCTGATAATTAATATTCCTCAGTATTTTAATGTATTTTCATGGTAACAAGGACATGGTAAAATAAACTACTGTATTATATACTGTATATAACTGTATTTTTAATAATTTTATAATTGATTTAATTGCTATTATACTAGCCACTGTATTATGTTAATTTCCTATCAAAAGTATAAAGGTTGAGCTTTTAAATTTATTTTTATAAAGACTTTTATTCAGCAAGGATGCATACAATTGATCAAAAGTAATAACAAAGACATTTTAATTCAAACTCTGTTTGAAATAAATGTTGTCCTTTTGAACTTTCTATTCATCAAAGAATGTTTCCACAAAAATATTCAGCAGATGTTTAATAACAAGAAATATTTCCTAAATATCAAATCAGCGTATTAAATAATAAGAGACTTATTTCAAAAACATAAAAAAATCTTAAAGAACATTTGAATAGTTTAAGTAGTTCCCTATCTGTCGGTCACTACGAGTTATGTCATGACGATATAGGGGTTTACTTGAGAGCCCCAATCTGCTCTGACTTTAAGAGAAAACGCCAATGAAATTTGGCTAGTGGATTTTGCATGCCTGAGCCACTCCCCATGCATACGGATATAAATAGGCGACAGGTGCATCCACTCATTCAGATTTTTGCTTCGGAGCCGAGTGGGTGAATGATTTCTTCTCAACAAAGCCTTTTCATTCTGACTGGAAGAAAGAATCTGTTCCTGGTTGGCGTTATGGCACAAACAGCAGTGTCCCTGTTGAATCAGCGACTTCCCTGGGTGCTTCAACTAAAAGAGCAGTTTCTCATTACGGACAGCTCGCGTCTTTTTAAAGATGCCGTTCTGTCCGTATTCTCTTGGTTGCGATCGTTACCTGTCCACCCTGTTTTCAGTGTCTGGGCATCCAACACACTGAAGTTGCATTTGTGGATGACTCATGTGTTCGTTGTGAGCGTATGAGCATAGCTTCGCTGCGATCTCGCCTCTCCCACTGTCTCTACCCGGTTTCTCTGTCACGAGCAGAGGACCGCTGGCTAGAGCTCAGGGAGATCTGAGGATTACAGTGAGAGCTTCTCCGCCGGGTCCGTCCCCGCGGACCTTTCACTCCTCCCGCAGCGAATGTCCCGTGCGGCTCCCGAGTGATTTCATTGGCCCGGCTCGTGATGGTCCCGGCATTTAATTTGGTGCACCGCCAGAGGATCGATCGCCAGAGGATCTATCGTCCTCCGAGGATGAAGATTCGGTGGGGCTGCCCCCCTCGGGTGTTGCGAAACACCGTCCAGTCTCAAGCCCTCGCGGCTGGACAACTGCGTCCTGCACCAGTGCCTTTTTTCCCAGATGTGCGTGAGGAGCTGACGAAGTCGTGGTCGGCCCCTTTTTTGGCCAGAAGCCACTCGTCTGCCTCCTCCGTCCTCACTACCCTTGATGGCGAGGCGGCTAGGGGTATGTTGACATTCCCCAGGTGGAGACAGAGGTTGTGGTCCACCTGTACCCGCAAAATGCCACCACTTGGAGGAATCGTCCTCGTCTCCCGTCCAAAGCCTGTAAGCTGACAGCGGCTCTCACCACTAAAGCTTACAGTGCTGCGGGCCAAGTCACCTCTGCCCTGCCCTGCAGGTCCACCAAGCCAAGGCACTCAAACAAATGCATGAGGGTAGTTCCGACCCAGGGTTGATGCATGAACTGCGCACGGCGACTGACTTCGCCCTCTGGGCGACGAAAGTCACGGCGCGGTCCCTCGGGAAGGTAAAGTTCACACTTGTGGCCCAAGAGCACCATCTTTGGCTTAACCTCGCTGAGATGAGAGACATTGACAAAGTCCGCTTTCTTGACGCTCCCATCTCATAGGTTGGCATATTCGGCGACACTGTCGAGGACTTTGCCCAGCAGTTCTCGGCAGTGCAGAGACTGGGCCATCCAGCACATCTTGCCCTGGCGTGATCCTCCAGCTTCCACCACTCCTCCGCGGGCCACGCCTCAGCCTGCTCGTCGCCGAGTGCGCCTCCGCCCCGTGCTGAGACACCGTCGAGGCCGGCACGTTGAGCCTCTTGAAGGACTGCTGCGCCCCCCGTGTTCCAGCTGGCTCCTAAGTCCTCTAAAAAGACGACGAAGCAGCCTTGACATGGGCAACCTGGAGATGTGGGAAGCTGCTCTTTTTCAGGAGATGGCGAGGACAGCACCACTCCTTACCCACATTTTGGGAAAAAAGAGCAGCTTCCTTTTCCTCCGTGTTATCAGGCTCGTAGTTTGGCAGTGAGTGACGCGTTGCCTCCTCACTCTTGCCCACAATGCCTCCTATCACCAGCAGCCAAGAGATCGTGGCTCGGGGACGCGCTGCCTCTCCACGCATCTCTGACATGGGAAGTCCTGCTGTGATGAGCCGTTCTCACCGCTGCACCACCACGGGTGCGTCGATTGTCCCTTTGGTGCCACACGGACGGAGCTTGGAAGCATGGCTTGTGTTGCCCAACCCGTCCCGCTGGCTCATTCGGACAGTTTGACTTGGCTACGCGATTCAGTTAGCCAGGCGGTTTGCAGCGGTCAACCTGAAGGACGCTTACTTTCATGTCTCGATTCTTCCTCGATGCAGGCCGTTCCTATGGTTTGCATTCGAGGGTCGGGCATGGCAGTACAGGGCCCTCCCCTTCGGGTTGTCCTTCCCCCGTGTCTTTACGAAGGTCGCAGAGGGTGCCCTTGCCCCGTTATGGGAAGGGGGCATCAGGATCCTCAACTACCTCGACGACTGGCTCATCATGGCCCGGTCACAAGAGCAGTTGTCCGATCACAGGGACCTGGTGCTCTGGCACCTCAGCCAGTTGGTGTTTCGGGTCAACTGGGAAAAGAGCAAACTCTCCCCCGTGAGAGTCTGACGCCAGGCCCAGTATCGGTGTAAGCTTGCCCAGGTCCAGTCAGCCTCTGTACTGGACTAGGTGTCCATATGACTTGATTCCCTTCGGGTGATCCCATATGTGTATTCTTCCACAGTAAGGTTTCCCTCTTGGTGAACCCGTGTCCTCCCTTTGACAGATCATTCTGTCAGGCTCTGCTGGCAGTCGTTCCTCCCTACTCTCAGGTAGGACCTGCTTCAGAGTCCATTCCTTATGTATTACTGCCCCAGGCCTGGGCCAGTCCATATCAGTGTCTCCATATGATACCTCCCTATGGGTAGGATGTGGCCTCCGTAGCGCCTTTCTCCGGAAGGCTCGCTTCCCCAATGTTACTGCCAAGCTGTAAACAACAAACAAGGAAGGTGTGAAGCACCTTTCACGAAGGTCGAAATCCCTTCTCTTAAGAAAAGATTTTCTGTGGTAGGAACAGCAGCATGGCTATCTCCAGCAGCGATGTACTCACCTTTTGGTTCCCTGCGGGTGCCAAGGTCAGCAAATTTGTGTTGGGAAGGTTACGACCTTTGCGTAGCATTTGTCTGACACACGGCTGCTTGTCAACATTTGCAGCGCCACAAGGTTGTGACGGGGTTCAGGTTGTGGCACTTTACATTGGACCCCCATGTCGTCACGACAACTGAATGAGTGGATGCACCTGTCCCCTATTTATACCCGTATGCACGGGGAGTGGCTCAGGCATGCAAAATCCACTAGCCAAATTTCATTGGCGTTTTCTCTTAAAATCAGAGCGGATTGGTGCTCTCAAGTAAACCCCCTATGCAGTCACGACATAACGTCTCCGTTCCCTCCATCAGGGAACGAGGGTTACATACGTAACTGAGACGTTCTTCTAACATATTTTTGAATAAGTATAAATCATACTAAAATAATTTATGCAAATTGAACCGAACCATGTCATGTACCGAAATTCACATTTCACAATGCATCACATTTAGTAAAGAATTGCAATCAAATCATTGTCAGAGCAAATATTTCCACTACTTGATGTAATTAGTAAAATAACACCTAGGCCTATATTCCATTTGCGTAATACAGCCCAAAACCTAAAAAAAAACACTGCCTCAAATGGAAAGTAATGTCAGTAATCAAAAATTTTACACTACAACATCTGAAGGTCATAAACATTTTACTCTTCTGTTTGTATTGAAATATTCATAGATATACATAATGTGCATACTTCTTGTATTTTTTTTTTTTTTTTTTTTTTTAACAAAATTTAGTTACACACTAACACACATTATTAAGAAGTTCCTAAATGCTACTAAGTACAAAGACAAATAATCCTGACTGCACAATCCTGAATACCTTTGAATACTAAAGCAATCGTGTTGCACAAAGATGGCACATGATCAGGAAATACTGCGGACCAGATTTACTCATCAGCCACATGAGCACTACTCGATGTGTGAAAGCATGTGCACTATGTGATTTTATTTTTGTGACATAACACATTATCTTTTTATTGCTCACATTCAGTTGCAATGTACTTTGCAGACCATCTCCATGATCATCACCTGCTCTCCCTGACACTCAGACATGCTGCTTAGCTCTCTACCTCGCTCTCAGTTCTCTGGATTCTTTCTTTCTTTTCGCCCATCCAGTCATTCCAGCCCTCACTTATGTTACAGGAGCAGAAATCAAGGAAGTTCTATCCAGTGGCTGTCACTTTTCAGATCTTTCTTTTCTGTGGAAAAACACACATATATCCAGTCAAACTCCTTTCCACTGCCCATTCTTTTGTACCTTTAGCTCAGAGAACTTCAATCTGGGTGTAGCATAACCTTCTACCTCAGTAGCTGTTTCTGTCACTCAAATACATTGATGCATTATCTTCTGTTTTAATACTGAATTCCTTCATCGCAGGAGGAAGAGGAACCAGGCTCAGAGGTACTCTAGCATATCTTAGCTCATTTCAGCATGTTGTGGTCGGTGGAGATCGGGGCATGTCATCAGTTGTGTTCCAGATCAGTGGTTTTCAACCAGGGCGCCTTGGTACACTTACAATGGGCCCACAATATGGCTTAAAATAATTTTAAATTCCACAAAACTAGGTTTAAAATAAGCTAAAATGGCTAAATTTAATTTTATTAAAAATTAGGTATTAAAAAGTCTTAAGTCAGAGCATTAAATGTTCCATGCATTGCAAAAAATTTGTCTTCCTTATTTTTTTGTTTTCCAATACAAATGTCTAAATCTCTTTAAATCAAGATACATTTCGTTGAGATACAAATGCGAAACGAAGTCTTTAAAAAGCTGAACTGAAATTTAAGCGAGTTTATACTTAAACTTAAAATATCTGTTTATGAGGTAACCTGTTTTCCCTTTGTATAAATTGTATTGATTTTCTTAGCCTGTTGGCAGATATTTGTTATTGAATTCTAAACTTAATTTTGATCAGTTTCACAGAAACAAGACTTCTTTATCTAATGTCATTTTGCTTCTCAAGTAATTGTATCTTTATTTAAGAATCTTTAGACATTAGCACTGGAAAACAACAAAAATACTGAGGAAGAACATCACTATTTTTCAGTGTGGGAAGAAGGTACAGTAAAACTTATTTCCATATTCTGGTGGTTGGGAGCACAGGTATTCAAGCCTTAAGCATTTTGTTGATAATGGAATAATGAAAAAGTAATATGTTCGAAGTTGTATTTTGACCTTTGTGTTGAACTCATTTTCTGCTTCCTAGGACATTTACATTTACAGAACATATTGGCATATTATTTTCCCTTCAACTTGGTCTTAAAAAGGTCTTTAAAAGTCTTATATGTACCTACGTAAAACCTGAAAACCTTCAGAAACTCCTGGGCAAATGTTATATACTGTACACTGGATAAAAAATTTGCGTTGAAACAATTTTCATTCAGAAATTGCTTACAATCTTAAAATTAATAATTTATTATAATATATAATATAATAACCTTCTATAATATTGTCTTTGAGTCAGGGAGGTTGAGAACCACTGGACTAGATACTTGCATCTGAATAAGTTTTGCCTTTATATTTGTGTCACTAAATTGCTTGATTAAAAAAAAAAGTAGTCAAGCAATTTAAACTTATTGTTACAGTGTTTAAAGCTGCTGAAAATGATTAGCTTTTTCAATATTACAAACAAAATGTCCCTGTTATAGGCACTGATATAGGCACCCTCAAAATCACACTGGTTTCAGATTTCTTTGAAGTATCAACTTTGGATGAGAACTTTCTCCTAAATTGCTTAGAGAAGAATACAAAAAAAAAAAAACACACACACAAAAAAAAAAAAACACAAGTGAACTGACTTCCTTTAAATGGACAGTTAGCCAATCTGAAAACTTAGACGTGGTGCTCTACCTGTCTGTCATTTTGCGTGTATTTAGGGGGATGAAAATGCGTATAAATAGTCGCATTATAAATTATAAATAATGCGCATCTCATGAAACTGCGTATAAATAGTACGCCAAATAAAAACAAAAACTCTTGGTATTGATACGCAAAAATTGACTTTGGCGTGCATATGATACGCAGTTTTCGCATGCATATGATACACATCTACCCCGCAACCTTAATCCTACCCATTGCGTAGCATACACATGCCAAAGTCAATTTTTGCATATCAATACCACAAGTTTTTGTTTTTATTTGGCGTACTATTTATAAGCATTTCATGAGATCGGTGTTGTAGGGGGTGGGTTTTGGAAACAGAATATGTAGTGATCTAATTCACTTAACACTGGCAGAAAGCAGCAGGACGACTAACTTCACTTACAGCAGCTTTAACTTGATCAAACAAATACCACAAAAATAAGATACTTTTGAAATATTTTTATTGAACACATGAACAGTTTAAAATGTTTGCCATGGTAATTGCTGAGTCCTGTGTGTTCAATAAAGACATAAAGTATTTATTCTATGTGTTTTGTTTAATCAGAGTTGATTTATTATTGAACGTACTACCTAACAAGTATTTGAACCTTGTTTTGTCATTTATTTGTTACTATGTTGTCCTTTTTAAAAAATATATATTTCTATTAAAGGTGCACTTAGTATTTTTTTGTTTGTTTGTTTGTTTTGCTGGCCGATATGACAGTGTTCTTGGTTCTTGGCAACGTCATGCAAATATTTTCAGTTACCAGTGTCATTATAGAAATGTGCTGTCATCATGTCTGGATGGCCAAATACTGTTGAGGTTCAGGGCTTCAGTTTTATTATTTTTATTATTCTTCCTGTTTTTTTTTTTTTTTTTAATGGAATATACACACAACTCTTTTGTTTGAAGGCCCATGATGCAGACAATGCATTGTTCAAAGTGCATCAAAGAGTTTGTTGAACAAATGTAATCATGATGTTGTTGCATTAAGAACATCTTTCAGATGTTGATCAAGACATCAGCATGCAATACACATTGGTTTGAAAATGTTGAATTGAGATAAGCAGGACATGGACTCTGCTCTTTCAGGATGGCATGGTTGACATCTAGAAGGGAAGGCAATGCAGTGACTGGTGTTTTGATGTGGAGTAAAAAGGAAATGCTGTGATGTGTTTCTCTATAGCATTGGGTCAGAGTGTATGTTCAATGAATGAGAGAGAGTCTGATGTTAGGGTGGAATGGCATATTCCAACATATAACGTTGGCATTTATTACAACATATTTGGAATTTTCCCCAGGTAATCTAGATGCTTGTCTTGCAAAAAAATGTTCTCATAATTTGGTAGCATTCTATACTGCTGATGCTGTTTGAAGATATAACTAAATTAATAAAATAATGTTTAATCCATGCACTTTTCAAGTTGTTTAATAACTCAATTATGTAGTTATAACAGTTTTGGTGCAGACCTGTATTGTTTACCAATAAGAGCCAGGCTATACCAAAACAGTGAACAAAACTCTTGAATTATGGAATTATGGCCAAACATGTTATACAGGAAGCATTTATAGCACATCTAGGAACAATATGCAAATAACTGTGTGATTGCTGTCATTCACAGGAAGACTAGTGTTCTGAAGCTAAGGAGTTTGGACCTGGATTTTCCCACACAGGTAATGCGAGTGTTTTTTCTGTCTTCTCTGCCACTTGGTGGCGTTGTAGGATACCATTTGCTAGAGTATAAAACACAAGTGTCCAGGACTGAAGATATCGGTGAATCAAGGATTGCTCAAAAGAAAAATCCTGTCAGCAATGGCTCGCTTATGTATCTTCAATTTTATTTATCCTTTAAAGACAGAAGAGTTCATTGAGTACTATGAAAAGCTACTGTAAAATGAATAGCTTCAATCTTTATTGATACTAAGCATATTAATTCATGAAATTCCGTGTTCAGAGATTTGGCCCTCACAGCCACTGTGAATAACACAAGATCTATCGATACGAGTAACATTTTTCAAAGTGCTGCTTTTCAGTTTACAGAGAGAGACAGCAAAAATGCACTGTTTAATTCTAAGGAAATGGTGACTTCTAAGAGAGGTTGAAAATTTGTTAAAAAAAAACTTGACTAACATTACAAGTGTGCCAAGTGAACTTAAATAGTAATTCATAGTTTATATGGATAATTTACATCCAGCTGGTCATTGTTTTAAAATAAACCATAACAGATTGATCAGGACACTGATGGAAAGCAAAGGTATTTTATTTATTTATTTATTTTTGTGATAATGACCAGCCAGTTGTACATTATACTTATTGCACTTATTACATTTGTTTATACATTTATTTATTACACTTATTTAATTATTTATTTTTGTGATAATGACCAGCTGGTTGTACATTATACTTATTACACTTATTACATTTATTTATTACACTAATTAATTTAATTAATGAATTAATATATATATACACACTCTCAGAAATAAAGGTACAAAAGCTGTCACTGGGGCGGTACCTTTTCAAAAGGTACATGTTTGTACCTAAAGGGTCCATTTTGGTACATGTTTGGTACATGAGAGTGTATATATATATATTTTGATAATGACCAGCCCGTACATTATATTTATTACACTTATTGCATGGCTACTTGAATAAAAACATGGATGTGTGATATTTAGTTGACTTACTGTCTTGAATCAGAAGGTGGCAACAATTGTATCTTCCAGTTTGAAAAGAGGGAGAGAGACAGAGTATAGCACTGGACAGTTGCAGTCAAATGGTCATTTTTTTTCCAAATATGTTTTTTAAAATGTTTTAATTATGAGTATAGTTATAGAATATTAACTATATTATTTGTACATATTTACATTACTGTAAATATATATTTATATATTTACAGTAATGCCCTTACAGTGAATTCCTAGCAGGCAAGTGGGCTGAACCATAAATAAATGCATAGACATGCTGGTTGTGAAGTCATAAATATTTATTATGTATAAATAATTGAACATGTACTTTTACTGTTTTGATGAATTGTCTTTGTGATGTGTTGATGAAATGAACAACATGCAATATCATGACTATTAGAAAAGTTCGAAAATCTTGTAACCAGCAATTTTAAAAGTACAATGAGATATTAATTTTGTATAATGTCTCATTACACTGTGATTTGAGGAGAAAATAATTCTTATTGACCAAATTTAAATGCTCACTTGAACTTGTGAAATATTTTATTTGATGCATATTTCTGCCGCAGTCCGTCGCAGGGTTTTATAGGTCAGTGAATAAATGCATGGATCAGCATTTGAATGTCAAGCATGATTTGTTGGTCCGCCATTAATCTTTTCGCATTGAAGGTTCTGGGTTCTGACCCGCTATAAAATAACTTTTTGTAATAAACCAAAGGTTTACGCCAGTGAATGTCAAGGGTGGCGACACATTTGTTGATTTTGTTTTGTGATTTCATAAGAACAGATAGATTCATCTGAGAGCTGCGAGAGAATATTGCGGCTGTCATTTTCGGACACTAGTTCACTCAGCAAAACATTAAAAATGACACACACTAAGGAAATGAAATGAAAATCTTCTCTACAATCGAAGATGATTTTTACGTATTAGATTTTTACACCCTGCCTCAAGCTATTTCATAAAGTGCTGAGGACAAAATTGGCTGTGGTGATGAGTCACACTATAAATGATTTAAACTCTCTAAAACACATGCCTTCAAGGCTTCAATTGTTAGCATATTACTATAAACACATTTTCTGTTATTTTGTGCTTTACATTTCAGCTTGAAGTGACACCCCACTTGCCCTGGAGCCATCAAAAATCGCCCACAAATACCTTCACCGCAGCTTTGCCCAAGCCAAATGAAACACTGGAGAATGTGCACTCAGGACCCCAACTTCAAGCCCCCATGATAACTGTGCATTTTTGAAGTTGCAAAATGCCTTTTTATGCTAAAGTTGCTTCATCCTAAGTGGCGAGTTTCAAGTGAATTTAAAGGGATGTGTTTTTTTCTTACTGTACATATAGAAAATTGCTTATTCTACTACTTTTAAAACTAATATTTTGTGACTTTGTTCTATAGAATCCCAAATAGTTGTGCCAAACCACTCAAATGTGCCAAATTAATACTTACAAATACCTCTCTGTGTGTCTTATATTATGAAGTACACTACCAGTCATATTTTGGACACACTGTAAAAAAAAAAAAAAGTTGAGCAAAAAATTTTAAGGGAGTTTTCTCAACTTATTTTTGTAGGAAATTTTTGAGTTCGCTCAACTTTTTGTTGTATAAACTTAAAACAAGAAGTTGAGAAAACTCAAATTTGCTGAGGCTGGTTGCCTTAAAATTTTAGGTTCTCTCAACTTTAGATTTTTTACAGCACTGTTAAAAAAAAAAAGAAAAAGTTGAGCAAACTTGAACAATTTAAGGAAACCAGCTTCAGTAGATTTTTGAGTTTTCTCAACTTGTTGTTTTCAGTTTATACAACAAAAAGTTGAGAAAACTCAAAAATTTCCTAAAAAATAAGCTGAGAAAACTCAAAAATCTGCTGAAGCTGGTTGCTTTAAAATTTTAAGTTTGCTCAAAATTATTATTATTTTTTTTACAGTGCACTTTGCCACAGCGCTAAATGCTAAAAATAGACTGAAGTCATAGGAAATTATTAGTTATAAACTTGTTGTGTGTTCAATCAAATTCGTCAAGCACTTAGCCAAGCTAAGCTAGCCATAAGCTATCTTTTGTAGATGCTAACATGAGCAGGTACTTGATCGAAAACTCTTATTGAAAACAAGGTAACAGAAAAAAAAGGATGACCACAGTTTGTTTTGCTAATACCATGTAACTTTGTCAAAATTTGACAGAATTCAATTTAAAAAGCCAATATTATCTATAATATTTTCCAAAAAGGATTTAGCATATTGTTGAGCCTATACAGCTCATGGTAATATTAATAATATGAAATGTCTGATTGTCTTACAGAATGATTGGAAATTGCCTAAACATTTGAGCTAATTGCATATGAAATGAGGGATTTTTTTTTAATACAATAAAAATACAAACACTTTATGTAAAGTTTAAAATGTGCTCCCTAAGACGAAACAACATTGAAAATACATTAAGCTACAATTTTGATTGTAGAATTTTGTTTGATATTTCTGTTATTATCCTGAAATACGGAAAATAATAATAATAAAGCCTGAGTAGATGTATCCAAAATTTGTACTGCACTGTACTTCACTGGTCTTGTACATGCATACATACTTCAATTAGACTACCAATATGGTTCTAGGATGTAGAATTGTAGTTACAACCACAGTGAAGTTGAAGTTAAAATTAGACAGAAACACTGTGAAAGGACATCAGTCACAATTCCCTTTTTGAGTCTATTGTGTCTTATTTCAGTCTGAATATGTGACGTCAGTACCTGCTGGAAGCCATTCTCTGCTGTCGGTTGGCCGTTCTATGCACTTTGTACGCAGACAGAGATGAATGGTTGGAAATACCCTGATTTACCAATAAAGAGTGAGTTTTACAGGCGCTGTCTGCTTCATTATGTTCTATTCTTGACACATTGTGTGTATTTAAAGAGCAGAAATGTTCTACGAGGGTGGTGCCAATTCAACAAACAGGATGTGACCTTAAAAAGATTCCCTAGAGATAGTGACTGGAAGACAAGGAGTGGGCCTCACATGTGACTTAACAATAGCAGCAAATTTCAGCCATTATTTTAGGCCATCGCTAAAATATTCACCACAGCCCGCGAGTCACTGGTGGATATTTGCAGTGGTCAGTTCAAGGCTAAAAAGGCTGTTTTGCTTTCAGTAATGTTTAACTGGCTGGTTTTGGCCACAACCCACAGTGCCCAAGAAACTGCTACTGTATTGACTGTGGGAAACATGATTTCTGTTCAACCTCTCTGGAATGCTGTATAACCCATCCTGGAATACTTGAGGTAAGAATACAGCAGCAGCATTTGTAATTCACATGACGCTTTTGTGATGTGTTTTGGTACACATACGATCAATTCTTTAATAAGTGAGACAAATGTTTGGCCGTAAGTGTAAATGGTGACTCGGTGATTTTAAGGTCAAACAGTATTTTGTTCATATGTTGTCATGAATTAGCTTATTGTTACTGTGTTAGCAGTAGATTCAGGTCATATTTCACCTAAGAATTGATATTTAGTCTATTCTTTCCTTATTAGTGACATTATTTTCATGACGATAACACACGTTCTTAACAGATTTGTTTTCACACGTTATACTATTATACATACAAAATAGTTTTATTAATGTCCATATTTAGGTTATACACTTACATGAATGCTGAAAGGAAAGTGTATATTTTTAAGCCCTATAACTGGTCACCATTTCTAATTTTTATTGATTTATTTATTTTTTGCCTGTGGTGACAAATATATTTTTAAGTACAACTATTTCACATAGTTTCTCAGGTAACATGAGCTCATAGAAAAATTACATTCACAAAATAGTACTAATTTGGAATTTTGGTAGTTTTAGTTGGAGCATCAGTCAACATTACAAAACTTTTCAGAGGTATTTCACGCCAATTACCATTTATATATAAGGCAGTATTGTTTAATACTGGCTTTAATTTTTCATTTTGTCCAGACAGGATAATTTTGTAATGTGAATCATATGTAACGTATAATGTATAACATACATATATCTTAAAGTTTCAGTTATTTTATGTATTTTCAATACATAAATGTAATTCCATTAGACATACGTAATTCAATAAAATTAATTTGATTATTTAAATAGAATGAGAAACATACGCATCTGGACTATATTTCACAACGCTTTAATGTATCTTGTTTACGTGTGACTGCACCATTCTCATGTGTGCGGCTGATGTTGTAAACAAGGCTAAAAGTCTCTACAATTTTATATAATGTGGCAATTGCAAATATTTTCTCTACTGTGTCCTTGCTGTGCAGAACAATGGCCTGACTGTTTCTCTGGCAATATGCATGGCCACTTCCTCCAGCTGTGTGTAATCCAAGGTGAGTGTGTCATCTGCTAAGTAAAGGCTTGTGTGTTTATCCAACTACACGACTTTGCTTCCAAGAAAAATTGCTGTAGGATTAAAGTGGAATGTACGTTAATACAGAATATCATTCGGCTTACCTGAAGACTGGAGCAATGGCTGCAGACAATTCAGTTTTTTTTTTTTTTTTTTTAAATCACAGGAATAAATTACATTTTTAAGTACATTCAAATATAAAACAGTTCTTTTCAATTGTAATGTTTCTCAAAACAGGTTTTTGTATTTTTGGATCAAATAAATGCAGCCTTGGTGAACATTATTTCAATTTAAACAGTACAGAACACATTTAAAACAGTCAATCAGAAATTGAAAAGGTGTTTATTAAAGAAGATGGATGAATGCATCTTCTTTTTCTTCTTCTTTTTTTTAAAATAAGGTAATACACCTGAACACAAAGAATGTGTGTCATGTCAGAAAATATCACAGATTCCTTTGTCTTCAGATAATTCAGTTGTGTCTCTCCTCTTCACAGCTGTAGCCTCTTTTATCCATCTAGAACCCAAGAACGCTACTGTGTTGCGAGGCAGTGAGGTCCACTTTAACTGCAGCACCGATGAATCCTGGGATGTCATGACTTGGCTGTTGGGTGGAAGGACATTCCTCACTATTTCGGTGGAACATGGTCCTCTGGGAAGAGATGAGAGTGTGTCTACAGTCAATCACTCCATGTCATCTCTGTCAGTGTGGGAGTTAGTTCTGATGAACGCTTCCTTCAGCCCCACTGTACAGGAAGTCACATGTGAACTACTGCCAACAAAACTCGGCAGATCGTCATCAGCTCTGTTTGTGCAAGGTATGTGCGCTTTTGTAAAGCACACCTACTTAAATACTTGCAAATCAATTATTAGCGTCATTCTCAGGAAACTATCAAAATTGAACCTTTTTATCTCTTATATTTTATATTAATTATTACTTAATCTGAAAAGGTAAGTGGGATGAAACTCAGGGTTGCTTTTTTATTTTATTAACTGAAACTGCGCAGCTGATTTTTAGCTCCCAGCATGCTTTGCATAGGGCTGGATCAGGAGAATGTTGAAATTTAGTTCTATATTCTGTGCTTTTGAGAAACTGAAAAAAGCTATGGTTGGGTTGTGGGTGGCTTCATGAAGTAAGTATGCGTATGTTGTGCCACTTAATGACTAATAATAGCTGTATTACACTGTAAAAAAAAAAAAAGTTGAGCCAACTTAAAATTTTAAGGCAACCAGCTTCAGCAGATCTTTGAGTTTTCTCAACTTGTCGTTTTAAGTTTATACAACACAAATTTGAGAATCTCCCACAAAAATAAGTTGAGCAAACTTAAAAATTCTGCTGAAGCTGGTTGCCTTAAAATTTTAAGTTGGCTCAACTTTTTTATTATTATTTTTACAGTGTAGCATCAGTGCAATGACAAGTAAGTTCATATTTCTTTATTGCATGTTTGCTATAAAAAACTACTTTAAGTATGCAATAATAATAATAATAAAGAGTTCATAATTATTGTATTTTTATAAGTAGTTAGTAGTGTAATGTATTGACAAATGTTGGGTAGATTTTACCTAATTTTCTTTAAATGTTATAGTTGTTAAAGTTATCCAACACCTAAATAATTTCCCCCTTAAACTTAAAATCTGGCTGTGCCACCTTTAGCAGCAATAACCACAACCAAACTCTTCTGATAATAAGGATGAGTGTTTCACAGTGCTGTGCTGGAATTTTGCCCTACTCTTCTTTGCAGAACTGCTTTAGCTCTGTTATATTGGTGGGTTCAAGCATGAACCACCCATTTAAGGTCCTTCCACTGCAACATCTCAGTTGATTTCTAGTCGTTAACGTACTTTTACTAGGCCACTCCAAAAACTTTATTTTCAGAGGTAGACTTATTCCTGTGCTTTGGATCCATTGTCTTGCTGCATAATCCAGTTGCACTTGAGCTTCAATTTACAAACCGAAGACCGGATATTCACCTTTCAGATTTTCAGGGAGAGAGCATGTTTCCCTCAATTATTGCAAGCTGCCCATTCCCTGAAGCAGCAAAGCATCTTTACCACTCTTCCTGGGTTGCCACATTAGCCAGTGTCATCAGATAGAGGAGTCATAAATAGTGACCTGCAAGAGAGGCCTGCAGTTCCTTCCATGCTGTCCTTGGGTCTTTTGTGACTTCCTGGATGAGTTTTCACTTTACTCTTGAAGGGATTTTGAAAGGTTGGCCAATTTTGAAAGGTCCGCAATGGTTTGCTACTGTTGCTCCATTTGGCGATAATGGCTCCCACTGTGGTTCTTTGGGGTCCAAGAGACACTGAAATAGCTTTGTATCCCTTTCCAGACTGATGTATTTCTGTCACCTTTTCTGCATCATTTCTGGAATTTCTTTAATAGTGGGTAACCAACTTCATGCTGTTGAAAAAGTGTTGATTTAACAGGGTTAGCAGTAAACAGGCCTGGCAGTGTCCAGCTGAACCCCATTTTGAATGCAGTTTCATAGATTTGGAAATTAGAACTATAAATAAATACAAATAGATTTTCAAACAGGCCCAGCTGGTATTAGATAACTTTTTTTTTTTTTGCTTCAATAAAAACAAGTCAAGTCAAGTCACCTTTATTTATATAGCGCTTTTAACAATACAGATTGTGTCAAAGCACTTAACAGTATCAAATTGGAGGATAGAGTGTCAGTAATGTATAATGATAAGATTAAACACTCAATTTTCAGTTAAAGGCATTTCATTATTGAATTCAGAGATGTCATTGTCTAGCTCAGTTTAGTTTAAATAGTATCTGTGCAATCAAATCGGCGATAATCGCTAGAAATTAAGTGTCCCCAACTGAGCAAGCCAGAGGCGACAGCGGCAAGGAACCAAAACTCCCTCTGTGACAGAATGGAGAAAAAAAACCTTGGGAGAAACCAGGCTCAGTCGGGGGGCCAGTTCTCCTCTGACCAGACGAAACCCGCAGTTCAAAAGTTTATATTTCTATTTTAATTTTGTTGCAATTTCTAACAATAGTAGTATTATGTAGTTAAGTATTTTATTATATTTTTAGTTTTATTGTATTTTAATCGAGGTCTTCACTGGGGATATGTCTCTGGGGGTCATCTGGGTGTCCTGGTCTCTGCTGACGATCAGGGCTGTAGACATCATCTCTTGGTGCTGATCCACCATCTGATCGGATACGGACTGAGAAACAGAATAGGAAAGAAACAAACAAATATTAGCGTAGATGCCATTCTACTTACGATGTAACGAGTACATCGTGTGTTATGGGGAGTGTTCCCGGTTCCGGTTGATCTAATTAATGCAGCCTAACAATCCTTTAACGGATTTGAATAATAGAAGCGTATTAGTGTGTTATGTGTAAGCCAGGCTAAAGAGATGGGTCTTTAATCTAGATTTAAACTGACAGAGTGTGTCTGCCTCCCGAACAGTGTTAGGTAGATTGTTCCAGAGTTTGGGTGCTAAATGGGAATAGGATCTGCCGCCCGCAGTCGACTTTGATATTCTAGGTATTATCAAACGGCCAGAGTTTTGAGAACGCATTGGACGTGGAGGACTATAATGTGATAAGAGCTCGCTCAAGTACTGAGGAGCTAAACCATTCAGGGCTTTATAAGTAATTAACAAGATTTTAAAATCTATCCGATGTTTGATAGGGAGCCAGTGCAGTGTTGACAGAACCGGGCTAATATGGTCATATTTCCTGGTTCTAGTAAGGACTCTAGCTGCTGCATTTTGGACTAACTGTAGTTTGTTGATCAAGCGTGCAGAACAACCACCCAATAAAGCATTACAATAATCTAACCTTGAGGTCATAAACGCATGAATTAACATTTCTGCATTTGACGTTGAGAGCATTGGTCGCAATTTAGATATGCTTTTGAGATGAAAAAACGCAGTTTCACAGATGCTAGAAACATGGCTTTCAAATGAAAGATTGCTATCGAACAGCACACCTAGGTTCCTGACTGATGAAGAAGAATTGACAGAGCAGCCATCAAGTGTTAGATAATGTTCTAGGTTATTACATGTGGGGTTTTTAGGTCCGATAATTAACACCTCTGTTTTTCAGAATTTAGCAGTAAAAATTACTCGTCATCCAGTTTTTATATCGACTATGCATTCCGTTAGTTTCTCAATTTGGTGTGTTTCACCAGGCCGCGAAGAAATATAGAGCTGAGTATCATCAGCATAACAGTGAAAGCTAACACCATGTCTCCAGATAATATCTCCCAAGGGTAACATGTAAAGCGTGAAAAGTAACAGCCCTAGTACTGAGCCTTGAGGTACTCCATACTGCACTTGTGATCGATATGATACCTCTTCATTCACTGCTACGAACTGACTGCTACGATTTGAACCATGCTAAGGCACTTCCACTAATGCCAACAAAGTTTTGCAGTCTATTCAAAAGAATGTTGTGGTCGATAGTGTCGAACGCAGCACTAAGATCCAGTAGAACTAATAAAGAGATACAACCACAATCAGATGATAGAAGCAGGTCATTTGTAACTCGAATGAGAGCAGTCTCAGTACTATGATACGATCTAAATCCTGACTGGAATTCCTCACAGATATAATTTTTCTCTAGGAAGGAATATAATTGTGAGGATACTACCTTTTCTAGTATCTTTGACAGAAAAGGGAGATTTGAGATCTGTCTGTAATTAACTAGATCTTTGGGGTCAAGTTGTGTTTTTTTAATGAGAGGCTTAATAACAGCCAATTTGAAGGTTTTGGGGACATATCCTAATGACAATGATGAATTAATAATAGCCAAAAGAGGATCTATGACTTCTGGAAGCAGCTCTTTTAGTAGTTTAGATGGAATTGGGTCTAACATACATGTTGTTGGTTTAGATGATTTAACAAGTTTATACAATTCTTTCTTTCCTACAGTAGAGAATGAGTGGAATTGTTCCTCAGGGGATCTATAGTGCGCTATCTGATGCGATACTGTAGCTGACGGCTGCAAGGATACAATTTTATCTCTGATAGTATCGATCTTGGAAGTGAAGTAGTTCATAAAGTCATTACTGCTATGCTCTTGGGAAATGCCAACACCTGTTGATGCTTTATTTGTCGTTAATTTAGTCACTGTATTGAATAAATACCGAGGGTTATGTTTGTTTTCTTCTAGAAGAGACAAAAAGTAATCAGATCTAGCAGTTTTTAATGCTTTTCTGTAGGATAGGGTACTTTTCCGCCAAGCTAAACGAAATACCTCTAATTTAGTTTTCCTCCAGCTGCGCTCCATTTACATAACATAACAACATAAGCACCAGTGCTGTACCTGCCATAGACACTGGGGGTCAACCATATGAGAATGTACCACCATCAAATATTCAGATTAGAAATCAACAATTACGATTTTTTTTCTATTATCTCAAATCATGAATACAACACAAATCCAAAATCCCTGTATTTTAATAGTAAATTCGGGTAATATTACTAATTTCCCTCCCATGCTATTCATTCTTTTTAACGTGTTTTCAATTTGATTTTCGCTTTGAAATTTAAATAACATTAAACAAGAAGTGCAAACACTTATCAGTGCAGCTTGTAAATTTGGTACCACTCTGTTTTTTCTTACAATTTTAAGAAAATATTTAGTAAACTTAAGATTAGTGTGTTGCATTTTTTGTGGCGTTGAACGGCGCACACAAGACTGACATTTCTATGAATAACTAACATTAAAAAAATTTTTTTTGTACATTTCACAGTAAGCAGTAAGAGTTACATTTACATTTAGTCATTTAGCAGACGCTTTTATCCAAAGCCACTTACAAATGCAGACAAATGGAAGCAATCAAAATCAACAAAAGAGCAATAATATGCACGTGCTATGACAATCTCAGTTAGCCTAACGCAGTACATGTAGCAAGGTTTTCTTTTTTCTTTTTTATTACATAATAAATAAAAAAGAAAACCAATAGAATAGAAAAAGAATAGAGCAAGCTATATAGTGTTAGAGGCCTGTTTTTGCTTTTTGTTAATTGTATAATAAATAAAAGAAAACAAACAGATAGAATACAAAAAGAATAGAGAATCTAATGTTAGTTGTTTTTTTAGTTTTTTTTTTAAAGAAAACAAGCAGTTAGTAAATGAATAGAGTGCAAGTCTAAAAGGGGAAAGTTTTATTTTTAAAGAATAGAATTAGAATAGAGAATGCTACGATGAGAGTAATGATGCTGAAAATTCATCTTTAATCACAGCAATCAATAACAGTTTAACAGATATTCACAGAGAAAACAGCTATAAGAGATTATTATATTTCACAATTTTTACTGCATTTTGTTCAAATAAATGGAGCCTTGGTGAGCAGAAGAGACTTCTTTCAAAAAAACAAAGATCCTGCTGACAATCTCTTAAACAGCTGTAACTAATCTGATGTTAAAGGTTTTTAACCTTCATGACAAAAAAAGTTCCATTTCTTGTTATATCGTTAATAATGGGGATACTGACACCATTCCGCAGAATGACTCGTGTATCAACATGAATAAAAAATGTTTCTCTAAGAATGAGCAAAAAACAGTCTCCACCAACCATTCAACGACTATTTAGCTCCATAATAATGAAATCAAGATAATCTTGCTCACACATTGGTTATATGTTGATATAAAGGCCAAAGCCTTCTGCATGCAGAGGAGCTGTTGGTTTTTATACGAGATGGCTGATTTAGGGGTAAGCATCGACTAAGGTGTTTTTCATGCAGGAGAATTCATTTGCTGCTGGCCGGAGTAAAGACTGCTGCTCTGGCAGTTTTGACGGAGCATATGACATTGTCGATGCCAGAGCAAGGGCTCTTGGGATGGGAATCGATTGGCAGCCATTAAAAATACCTACTGCTAAGCCACTCTACCGGGCGGGAAACAGAGACAGAAAGCACAGCTCGACTCTAATCTTGGATTCAGTGGCCATCAGCGTCCATCTGGTCCACTCATTTCTCACTCTAACTTGTCACTCTCATGGGAACCAAAAATGACAGTCATATTACTTTTTACTGCTATTGGAACAGACTTCTACTCTCAGTTCTTAAGTTCTTTAATTAATAAAATAAGCCAATATTTTTAAGTGTTCACACAAAAAATATTATATTATATTATATTATTATATTATATTGTATTTTTGTAGCAAGGTTCATTGACACGGTAAGGAGAAGGCAGGAAATACACAGACTTTTAATTATAAAAAAAACAAAAAACAAAAATGGGAGCAGCATCTGCCTCACGCCCACCTCACACACACAAAACATATATTGTCCCAGGCCTGGTCCTCTCTTGCCCTCCACTGTTATCACACCTCCTTGCATCCTTTCACGACTCCTCCGTGGAACTCAAGACAGGTGTGGTGCTCATTATCACTCGTGCCACTGGTCTCCCTCTGTTTCCACAGCTCTTTGCCCCACCCTGCTTGCCACATACCCCTACTACCAACATGGAAATCCTGGCACCTTGGGGGTAAGGACAGATCAGGTGAGAGAAAGGAGACAGAAGAGAAGAGACCAGCTCCCGGAAACACTGCCACTTGGTCCTCCATCAGCTAAGAGGCCCACACTTGCAATGTGATGCGGTGGAACAGGATATCACTTGGTGGATGGCTTCACTCCTCCACCTGGACAGCAACCTCTTATCGCCTTATAGTCTTTCCTGTCCGCGGAATTCTCAAAACTCTGGCCATTTGATAATACCTAGAATATCAAAATCAACTGCGGGCGGCAGATCCTTTTCCTATTTAGCTCCCAAACTCTGGAACAATCTACCTAACACTGTTCGGGAGGCAGTCACACTGTCAGTTTAAATCTAGATTAAAGACCCATCTCTTTAGCCTGGCTTACACATAACATACTAACACATCTCTTAAAGGATTGTTAGGCTGTGTTAATTATGTCAACCGGAACCGGGAACACTTCCCATAATACACAATGTACTTGTTACATTGTAAGAAGAATGGCATCTATGCTAATATTAGCCACCAGATCCAGACTGTATCCAGATCAGATGGTCACTGCAATCACCCGGATCCAGCCTGTATCCAGACCAGATGGTGGATCAGCACCTAGAGACGACCTTGACAGCCCTGAATGTCAGCAGAGACCAGGACAACTAGATGAGCCCCCAGAGACAGATCCCCAGAGAAGACCTCGTCATCTAGACGGCCATCAGGACAAGACCACAGGAATCAGATGAGTCCTCTGCACAATTTGACTTTGTTGCAGCCTGGAATTAAACTGCTGGTTTCGTCTGGCCAGAGGAGAATGACACACTATTTTCCTGTTTAATACTGTAAATCTGCTTTGACACAATCTGTATTGTAAAAAGTGCTATATAAATAATCGTAACAAAACAAAACAAAACAAAACAACGGTCCCTCTATCTTTGGGCAGCCAACAGCGAGTTCCCCCCCCATTCTTTTGTTGTCACTGGTTCTCATGATGGTGGATGGCAACAGGCCCTGGCTTCTGGTGAACAACAGCGACACCTCTGGCCCTTTGCAGATAGCAGCTACCCTTCCACAATCTAGCAGACCGCAGTGAGCCCATTCGTCCCTTCTGGGCACGTCGTTCCTGCACCATGGCAACGAGCAGCAATAGGTAGTAGTCACCACCAGCCCATCCTTCTGGGCACTATGATTCCCCTCAGCAGCGAGAGCTCTTTGACAGCATGTTCTTCCTTAGGGGTCAGTTGTGGCCTAATGGTTATAGAGTCAGACTTGTAACCCAAAGGTTGCGGGTTTGAGTGTCAGAACTGGCAGGAAATATAGGTAGGGGGAGTGAATGAACAGCACTCTTTTCTGGATTCAATGCCCACAACTGAGGTGCCCTTGAGCAAGAGCAACAGCTGGGGGTTCCCATTGCTCCGGGTGTGTGTTCAGTACTCACTGTGGTGTGTGTGTGCACTTGGTTGGATTACCAAACTTGACTACACGCCACGTCGCTTTTACTCCTTCCTCCTGGGTTTCAGCAACAATGCAGCGATTCTTGATACAAGAAGAAGGAGGTGGGTACTGGCTCAAAGTAAACAGACTATTAATTATAAAATAAACCAAGAGGGAAGCAGCGACTACGTCACAGCCAACCGCCGCACACACAAATCATAAAATATCCCAGGCCTGATCCTCTGTCTCCATCCGCTGTCATCACTCCTCCTTACATCCGGAGCTCCTCTGTGAAACTTGAGACCAGTGTTGCATGTAGGTGTCACTCATGCAATCTCTCATTAAATATTTGCATTCTCTTGCAAAAGAATTGCATTTCAACAAGATACTTGTTAGCAAAACATTTGTGCTCTCTTGCAAAACTATTTCATGTTCCCAAGATACTTTTGCACTCACTCGGAAAACATTTGCGTTCTCTCGCAAATCTATTGCATTCCACTCTCACAAAACTATCGCCTTTCCACAAGATACTTTGTGCTTGTCCGCATGCGTTCTCTTGCAAAACTATTTCATCTCTAAGAGATACTTTGCTCTCACTTATAAAACATTTGTGTTCTTTCAAAAAACTATTGCATTTCTACAAGATACTTTGCACTTGCTCACAAAACATTTGTGTTCTCTCACAAAACTGTTTCATTTCCCAAGATGCTTTGTGAGGAAATACAAAAGCCATGTCCTTTTAGGGGCTACATACTTATGTACATGCAAACATGCAGTATAGGAAAAACTGAGATCATGCAGAATTCCAGGATTCACTTGACATATGCCTGTCTATAATAATCTGGCATACCTTGCCTCACTAAATGTCCCATCTTTCTCAGTATTCCATAGAGAAAAAATGTCGATCTAAAGATACAACACCAAATCAATCAGTTTTTAAGACCCAACCTGATTTACTTCTCATTAATTCAGCTATTCTGTGACTGCAACTAAACCATAGCTCAGCTAAAAAGCAAAGAAGTGACCTGACACTCTCTATATATTATGGAGTAAGCCTATTTGTCACCAAGATCACAAATTTGACTTGGTATATGTCCCTATTAACAGTCCTGCATTTTTAATAGAGCTGTTCCCTGTGGATGTGGGGCAAGTCTGTGACTAACAGAGCTTTGGAATTAATTTGGCGTCTTGGCGTTTTCAGTTAGCAGTCAGCATCTCTCGCAGTGATTTGTGGCACACTGGGTCAGACGTACAGTTGGAGGGCACCCACAAATCTTCAGGGAACCACAAATCCTCCTCTCTCCTCTCATTACAAAAGACTTCTATTCATTTGCATGTGCAGGACTAAACGCGATAGCTGTTTCTCTTCAAGACAAACAGACTGGCCCATGTGTGAGTGGGCATGTGTGCAGAGATTCACAATTGTTATTGTTTTTGCCTTCTATTACTGTATTGGCTTTTGTATTGATGGAGACACTAAGAAAAAAATGAAAAAAGGTCAAAAAGTACCACAATGTTTTGAACATTGTACTTTTTTTTTTTTTGGATGTACATTTTTTGAGGTCGTACATTTTTTGAGGTAGACCATGACTTCCGTGTAAATTTGTTTAGTTACGTGCATTCTGTTGCCGTTTAAACTGCCCTGTCAATCATCTTATCACAGTTAACATAATCCACATTTCGTTTAATTTTATATCGTACTGTACTGGAGAGAAATGAAGAGGCATGTTGATCTGCCAGCTGCGGGACTTTCATGCCGAGAACAGCTATTTGAGAACAATGCCGAGAGCAAGCATGTGTTTGCATAATGATGCATTTAAAAGATCATGGCCAAACTTATCTTTATAAAAGTTTACAATGTTGTACCAGATAAAATATAATGCAGATAACATTAAATATTTTTTTTTTATTAGGTTAGACATTGATTATTTATCACTCAAACCCCTTTCTCTACCCATCCGTTAGTCTCATATATCCACCATGTTTGTAGTTGTTCAACATCATATGCGTGTTTGTAGTTCTAATCAGATCCTCGTCCAACGTGCAGTGTGTTGTGGGCAATATTAGCCGTTAGAGTGTGCATCGATCTGCACTTCGAATTCTAACCGGAAGTAGTAAACCATCCGGGAATCTTTGACACACACTTTTCAACATACTACGATTTGGGACATACTAATTCTATTTTCGAATACTATTTAGGACGGATAGTATGCGAATTGGGATACAGCATAAGTCTAAGTCACGCCCCGGATGGACCTTCATGCTTATATTTTTTCCCCCTAAAAACTGGAAGTTATTTAAAGGGGACATTAAGCCCCTTTTTACAAGATGTAAAATAAGTCTCTGATGTCCCCAGAGCTTATATGTGAAATTTTAGCTCAGAATACCCCACAGATAAATTTTTATAGCTTGTTAAAATTGCCACTAACGCCCAAAACGCGCTGATTTCCCGGAGAAGAGGGTGGAGCTTCAAGAGCTCAAGCTCCGGCATTAGCAGTGCTAGCCTTTGCAAATAAACATTCCACTATTAGTACAAGCCTGTTATCTTTCCAGAAAACATATTCTGTTTCAAAGTCAGTCATCTGATTATATTGTGCATAATAAATTTGTGTTTATGAATTACACAGACGGGGAGCACGGTGAGATAAAAATAACAACATAGCTGGTCTCATGCTATCACAAACTTTATAAGTCCCACTTCTGATTATGAGCTCGACAACTTCAAGCGATTGACTCACATTGCTTTCATATGCAACTTTTAACTACCACATTCCTATTCACGATCGTTCTGATAGCACTTCAAGGCAGCATCAGCGAAAACAGGCAATAGCCGGGTTTCCATCCAAAGTTGCGAATTTAACTTATGCGCAAAATTGGAATATCGCATAAAACATTTGCGAATGAGCACTGTTTCCATCCAACGAGTCAAAGAGAACAAAATTATCACTTCCTGGTAAACTGGCACTAAATAGCCTATAGAAAACTAGGATAAGCTACTGAATATAATAATTTTCATATATGAAAAATTAATTGCACCTCAGAGCTAGCAGACGAAACACAATAAATGCTGTCATTGCTTTCGGAGGTGAATACTGTTTGGGAACACAGTCGTGTAAAAACGTAAAAACCTTTTTGCGAATTAAGGGATTTTTATTCGAAATTTGGCGTTTCTATCACTTGTTTCTCATGCGATACTTCAAAATGCGCATTAAAACAGGGTGATAGAAACCCAGCTACTGATAGCTTTAGCAATTATCCTTACAGAGTATCAAGAAGCTCTTTCAGAAAGGCAATTTGGAAAACAAACGCGTGATACTTTGTCTGGAGCTGACGTTCGCGCATGAAGCATTGGTATTGATTCCTAAACATTTAGGGAACGTTACTGATTTTTTCCGGGATATTTCCTTCGAAAATGAAATTTAACCACAGTGTCCTCGGTTCAGATGGGGGGAGATTATGGCGACTCCTGTGTTCATTAGTGCATCCCACACTTGTAATGCCTCTTTGGTGCTGACATTGTATATATCTCCAGTGTTTATGCTAATAGGGCAGAGAGCGTCACAAATGGGCGGGACTTTTTCCCCTCGGTGACGTGAACAGAGGGAGAATCTGAAAAAGCTCATTTGGAGAGACTGTTCATGATTTATTGGTTTTATAAAAAAATTAGTTCTGCAGCCATACAACTATGTTCAAACACCTTATAAAAGTGAGTTTTGCATAATAGGTCCCCTTTAATGATTTACATCATGTGATTTCATACAAAACCACAACCTGATAGTTACGTTTTCATGTGAGATCTAGTTAGCCTTTGTCAACATTTTGTCTTTGTCTACATCTCTAAAAACCAACCTATACGTGCAATTTACTGCAGTATATATCAACACACTCACATGGCAGCTCGTAACTATATTGAATAGTAATTGTGAATAGTATTTAGCCTGTCTCTTATCCATAGTTACTTTAGGTATGGCTTTCCCCAATGAATTAGCTTGGCAGGAGAATTAGATTTAGGATGTAAATCAGGAAAGGCTAAACGTGTGTCAGCCTTTCGGACACAGGATTGCTCACAAAGCTTTTCATTAGGGGCATGGGCAGCCATACTTCTTCCAGATTAAATGCTGTCTCATACACAGTAATTTTCCCTGCCTGGCTCTCCTGCTGGAAAAAAACCCCACCCAGCTGACAAGGGAAGAGCTGCCCTGCTTTCAAATTACATTGTCAGGACCAGACACAGGCTTAGCGGACGATATTTATGTAACTCTTATTGTTATCACCAAAAAATACAGTATTTAATACTCAATTTGTATTCTGATTTGAATTTGTAAGAGTATAACTTGACTCATAAGTCACATACTGTTTGTGCTATGGATGTGACTGATCAGCCTGGTGTCATTGTTGATATGTATTTACACGTAAGGTACAAAAATATACCTTTATGAATGTTTGGGTAGATGCTGAAACATACAATATACTGGCAACATCTAAAACAAAAGCTGTATTACATATATACTGCTAGAATCTTAAAATATTTACATACTTTGTGGAATAAATTTGTTATATCATTTAGTATTTTGTAGATATATTTTAGATCCCTTAACCCTAGCCCCAAACCTAAACATAAGCACAATATCAACAATATAAAAAAGAAAACAGACAGAAAAATTAATATACATATATTATATATAGTACACACACACACACACACACACGTACACACAAAACACCCAGACAAGTTTAATCACAATATATAATTTATCCCACAATAATAATTTATCCCAAAAATGGCAAAAAGCAAAAGTAGTCCAAAATGATGAAGCCGTATTTGATATTTGACATCAAGCCTTTGTTGTAACACTTCATTCAGCAAATTGTACATTTTTAGAAAGATTTCAGTTACGGTAGCTACTGAGGTTGTAGATGTAGATCGCTGAATAAATTAACTATAGACTTTTCTGTTCTAAATGGTTCTGTTTCTCACACAATACAGTGTAAGAATAAAACTGATTAACTTTATGATCATTTTATAGTGTGTTTACTGTTTATAGTAGTGTATGTTATAGTACTTTTTATCCACAGCATATTGAGATAACTGATCTGCTGATTTGTCCAATGGCAAATATAATAAACATTTTATATGTATATTAAATATTTATATATATATAACTGCCACCATGCAGTTGAAATGTGTATTGACAAGGCTATTCCAGGCTTTGTTGCAAGCTGGAACTGTAGATCATTTTAAATATCTTGGCCTATATATAGACAGTAAACTGAGTTTTGTGGATAACACTAATAATATCTTGAAATAAATGCATGCAACGTCTATTCCTAATACAGAGAATCAGTAGGTTTGGAGTGAGTCAGAACATACTGGAGATTGCTTACAAAGCATTGGTAGAGAGTGTGCTGACCTATAATTTAACTTCATGGTATGGACACCTTAATTGTAAACAGAAAAATTATCTGGCAAGAGTCACTAATACAGCTAGTAAAATCATTGGCAGACCACAGAGTCATTTGGGTGAGGTTTACACCTCAAGATGTGTTGGGAAAGCAGAGTGTATTTTAAAAGACCCAACTCATCCTCTGTGCGATCAGTTTGTTTTATTGCCCTCTGGGAGACGATTTTTAATGCCTAGAGCAAAGACAAATATTTATAAAAGATCCGTTGTACCTGATGTGATTGGATTTATTAATCAAAAGCTATGTGATTCAGTATGATATGTGTTTTGTAGTATGTGTCTGTATTTGTATTTGGTTTTTGCTGGTGTGGTCAAAGACAAATTTCAACCATGGTTGACAATAAAGATGTATTATGTGTATATATACTGTATATATATTCGTATAGAATCAATTTTATTCATTTTAAGATTTTAAAGTGTAGCTTTAAAGTAATAATACCTCAATAATACCTATTAGTATAAGTGATCTTTTTTTTAATTATTACCACATTGTGCACTGTCTGAAAGGCTATATATATATATATATATATATATTTTTAACTAAGACTCTAAGGTTTATGGCATGACTTATAAGGTAGCTTACATTATAAGACAATCAGTAACCTTACACAGTAAAGCTTTTACAAATGAATTGCTGTGGCCATGCAATTCACTAAGAGAAAGCGAAAATTTAATTATGCAGCTGTCTATAACAATCCACCACTGCACCTTTTGTTTCTCTTTCCAGGGTGAATAAAAATGCCCATAATGTGGGCTTATAAAAGAGACAATTTAGCTGTCACACATTTACCAGTCACACATCAACCAGTCAATTATGAAGCATCAATCATTTAAAAAGAATACAATCACGTCTGCTTTTAGTGGAAAGGAACGCACATATACAGTGGCTCCAAAAAAGATTTAACACCTGAGCCGCACTGCAATATTTAACAAAACATCAAACCAAGTGACATTAATTAATTTAAAAAAAACAACAAAAAAAAAAAAAACAGCAGAAGAATGATTCCCAAGCAATACATTTAATTATTTATTTATTTTTAAATTTAAAAAATGCCCTTATTCAAGATGTGGAACACGTCTTTTTTGCTGTCAAATATTTAATGATTTTTATAAACTAAACATAAAAGTAACTTTTAAAAATATTTTTTAGAAACATTTGAAGATGAACATTTAGGCTACTGGACTGAAGCAACATAGATTCACTTGATTAAGCATATGCCACTTTCTAGAAGTGTGAGCATCAAATATGATACATTAGGCTTTTGAGGAACATTTGTTTGTATTGTTTTATATATGTACTATAGTGTAAACATTATACTATGCGAGATATAGAGTGATATATACATATCTGTATTTATTTTATGTCTGTTATACTGCTATTAAGACTATATGAGCCATAAAAGCTTGATTCATCAAATATGACACATAACAAAAAAATATATACATAACAAAAAAAATGATTTTTTTTTTTTTTTAGATTTTCCAAAATACATAAAATAAATAAATAAATAAATAGATTAAGTTTACAGACATTTCCTTAACCCTTGTGCGGTCTTCATTTTGGGTTGTGCACTTATGGTCTTTGGGGTCTCTGGAGACCCCAGGCAACAAAATGTAATTTTGTAGCAAAATAGTTTTTTTTTTTTTTAAACCAATGTAATTTTACTCTGTTTATTAATGTTTTTACTCCACATTTGTGTAGTTTTTGGAGGATTTATGATATTTTTTTAAATTTATATAAATAAATTAAAAAATATTTTTTATATAGGTTTTTATACAAAAAACAGCTTTTTATGTAAATTTCACTTAATAAAAGGCCCACATTTCTAACTTTCATTCATGGGGATAACATGGATCATTTGACATGGTTTAGTGTAAAATTTTTGTCCATATTTTGGAAATTGCAGTTTCAAAAGTAAAAATTATCATGTTTACCACTAGATGGCTGCAGAGCTCCACTATTTACTATTTGCTATTTGACCAACTGAAAGATATCTTTTCACAAGTTTTTTTCAGTTGGATTCATATCTACATATTGTAAAATCACAATTATAACAATAAAAATGATTTTTGTCAAAGTTTTGCATTTTTAGAACTGAAAAAAAATCAAATTTTCAATAATGTTACATTATGATTCGAATCAAACCTGAACAAGATGTTACAAAGAGAAAGGTTGGAGTCTTTAGAGTTCATCATTTATTTCAATCATCTGTGTTTCATATAATTTTGAAAGTGTGTGTGTGTGTGTGGGGCGGGGGGGGTGGTTGTGTGTGTGTGCATTGTCAATGTGTCAGTATCACCAATTTATTTTGTGGTGGCTCTGCATTTGGATTATTTTATTTGACAAATTATAAAAGAGCAGTTTTTTTTAGTCTCACAAATTTATTCCTCTGTGTTTGTGTGTGTGACTGTATGTGTGTTCACAGCATGATCATTTTGCAATATTGGAAGTGTGACACTTCATTTCTGTCCATGTGTGTTCTGTGTTGTTTCTGATTTTGAGGATGAATTTTGTCCATTTTCTATGCGGGGTCTCTTCAAATAAAATAATCCAAAATGCAAAACCACCACAAAAATAAATTGGTGACACTGACACATCGAATTTTACATAAAAAGCTGTTTTTTGTATAAAAACCTATATAAAAATGTCTTTTAATTTATTTATATAAATTTAAAATATATCATAAGTCTTCCAAAAACTACACAAATGTGGAGTAAAAACATTAATAAACAGAGTAAAATTACATTTGTTTTAAAAAAATATATATTTTGTTAAAAAATTACATTTTGTTGCCTGGAGCATCTCTAGAGACCCCAAAGGGGTCACACTAGTTTTTTCACACTAACATAAAATCAAGAAATCATTCCAATTTTATTTTTTATTTGTAGATCTAGAAAGTGTTGACGACCGTACAAAGTCTCATGCCATTTGGAAAAAGAGAACATTTTTTTTAAATTTAGCAAACTTCATTTGCGGGTCAAAAAGACCCCGAAGAACGCACAAGGGTTAAACCCAAAAATAGACAACACAATACAATGCATAATAAAAAAAGAAGAAGGGGAAAACACCTGTGAAAAATCAATATTGAAAATTCTTTCATATAAACACTGCGCCCTGTTTTTACAGACATTTATAGAGTGTTGATGTTTTGTTATATAATGCAATAAAATTAACAATTATTTAGGTGTGCCATGAGTTTCCAAATCTACATAATGGGGCCAGAGTGCAAAACTTCTCTCACAAAAGTTATGCATACCTTGAGAATGTTGTGCTTACTTGCAAGCTTTGCAAGACAATGTAAATGTTTTTTTTTTTTTTTTCATCAGAGTGCACACAAACATAATAACATTTATAAAATAATAGTATTTGAAATATTTCAACCTTTTGAGAAAATATAACTCAAAATCCTCATGTCTTGTATTGAAAATCTAGAAAAAGGCAATGTCAGGATTTTGGAGAGTGATCAGTCAGTTCAAGAGGGGATGTTTGTTATCTTCCATTGCCAAGCGAGTGGCTGGTATCCAGACCCTTCAGTGTCCTGGGTGGTCAATGGCACCACTGTGGACAGAAGCGACTGCAACACCAGCAGTCTTCAGGACCCCAGCGGCCTTTTCAACTCCACCAGTGTGCTTCAGATGAAAGCAGAGACGAGCACCACGGTGGAGTGTTGGGCATCTGTGTCTGCCGCTCGAGCCCACCAGAGCAGCAGTGTCGAGCTGACTGTAGGTAAGAGTGAATGGATATTAATGAGCTCCTCGTGCACATAAACTAATAAGCATGAGTTGTCTTCAGTTTTTTACAATTGCTAGGACCCATTTCTCAAGGTCATTTTTATTAGTACTCTTCACACAGTGAGCACAACCACAGTATGTGGGCTAAACTGGGATTTTTTTTTTTTCCATTATACCCTTAAGAAACAAAAATATATGGGAATATACTGCAAACTGTAATGTGATATATTACATAATACATTTCCATATATTGGAAACTAGAGCTTATATTTTTCAATGTACAGCAATTTATGCATTGACAATATATGGCTATATATTGATATATGCAAATATATTTAGACAAAGATAAATCTAATATTCATAATGTTTGATCCTTTATTGAGTATGAATTGAGTACTGAATGAGTTAAAGCAGATCTCTAGTTCCCAGCATGCTTTGCTTCTGACTGTTAAAGGAGAGTAAAAAAATTAAAATTAAGTGTTATTTCATCTGTTTTTGCTCAGTATTAATATAGGGGGAGACCTGTTAGTGTTTAATGTTGTATTATTTTGAAATTTAAATGGGTTTCTGGTAAGTGCAGAAGAGTAGAGCCTGTGTTACTTTATTAAAAAAATTAATGGCTTTTCAGCACAGTCTGTTAGTCTGATAGTCTGTTCACTAAGTGCTTTATTATGAGCAGGTGTGCTATGCTATTGTAAACTAGCTATATTTTAAAATATGAAACATGTATATCATAAGAAACATATTTTTATATGTGACCCTGGACTTAAGTAGCACGGGTACATTTGTAGCAATAGCCAAAAATACTTTTATGCCAAAAATCATTAGGATATTAAAGGTCCCATGGCATGAAAATTTCACTTTATGAGGTTTTTTAACATTAATATGAGTTCCCCTAGCCTGCCTATGGTCCCCCAGTGGCTAGAAATGGCGATCGGTGTAAACCGAGCCCTGGGTATCCTGCTTCGCCTTTGAGAAAATGAAAGCTCAGATGCCCAATCTGGAATCTTCCCTTTATGTCGTCATACGGGGAAAGGTTACCTCCCCTTTCTCTGCTTTGCCCGCCCATCAGAAAATGAGCTACTACTGTGCGAGGCGAGCGCAATATTTTTTTTTTCCTCGAGAGATATTATGGCTTGCAAACGAGCGAAGCATGATAGTTGCTCAGTGTTTGGATGTACAAATGAACACCGAAGTATTTTTTTAGTTCCTTCATCCCAGCCTATGGCTAGCATTAGCTACATGATAATAACTGTAACAGCATACATAAACAAACCAACTAAAGTACCGTATCCAGACACAATATTTTAAACTAACCATTCGGAGACGTCCTGCTGTAGCCGCTGAGTTGCAACTTCTTCATCCGGTGCTTCTCCATCCGGATCAGATTCTGGGTCAAACTGAAAAGCTTGAATGACTGCATGTCTATGAGCCATTGCGATACATCCACTGTCAACATTAGCGCATGGTAGCGCAAGCTGGTTAAGGCCACACCCCCACCCTCCACCTTGCCCCGCCTCTCTCGTCCTTAAAGATACAGACACAGAATGGCACGTCCTAAGGAAAGCTCATTGTGGGACTGGCTCATAGTGGCTGAAATTCTGCACCAAGGCTGAATTTTGGGAAACAGACTTCAGATACAGTATTAGGGACCACTTAGGCCTATATAAAAGCATCCAAAAAGCAGCATGTCATGGGACCTTTAAGTAAAGGTCATTCCATGAAGATATTTTGTAAATTTACTACCATAAATATATCAAAACTTAATTTTTTATTAGTAATATGCATTGCTAAGAACTTCATTTGGACAGCTTTAAAGGCAATTTTCTCAATATTTAGATTTTTTTTTTTTTGAGCCCCCAGATTTCAGATTTTCAGCCAAATATTGTCTTATCCTAACAAACCATACATCAATGGAAAGCTTATTATTTATATATTTTTTGAAAAATTGACACTTATGACTGGTTTTGTGGTCCAGGGTCACACATGTGTGTATATACTGCATGAGTAAATATATGTTCAAAATATTTTTACACATGCAGTACCATATTTTATCTACGACGGCATTTTAGTGCCTTGTTAAAAAAAAAAATCTAAGAATACGAGATTAAAGTCGTAATATTTCGAGAATAAACTCAAAATGTTACGAGAATAAAGTCGAAACACTACGAGAATAAAGTCGAAACACTACGAGAATAAAGTCGAAATATTACGAGAATAAAGTCGAAATATTACGAGAATAAAGTCGAAATATTTCGAGATTAAAGTCGAAATGTTTTGAGAATAAAGATTATATAGCTGTAATATTTTGAGATAGGCTATTCTAGCTTTTTGCTCATGCAGATGGCCCGGATTGGAAGCACCGGGAGATATTCCAAATCTCAGTTTTCAAAATCTGTCAGTTTTATAGCGAAATACAAACAATATGTAGGCTATATTGCAATAATGTGTTTGTTAAGCGGCATGCGAGTCAATCATCTTTCCGATTACAATAATGAACGACGAGACATTTTCATTATAAATTAGGCTAAACTTTTTTTTTTATGCCTTGATGTTCCTTCAATTTATATCTTGCTATAAACTTGAAATAAAGAGCAAAAACACATTTATAATTTGTATTTCGTTATAAAACTGGCAGAATTTGAAAGCTGAGCTGTGTGTAAAAGCAACAAAGCACAGAATTGTTGCGATTACTGGTTGGCTGGCGCGCTACAAATAATGAATGGAACGTTAAATATTATGTCCTCATTTACAGTATACCATGAATAAAACAGTTTGTGAATAGTCACTTAACGTTTACAGCAGAAAAGACAACAATATAACGTATGTTAACAAATTTGAGTCCACTTCAACCTTTAGAACGTTTTATTGCTGTTTAATGAAACAGGCTGTGTGAGGGATGAAAGTTTGGGACGTTTTTGCGGAGCAGGTGGTGGAATTTTCACAATAATGTAATGAATTTATTCACATAAATACAGCGATCTGTCACGCCACATTAAAGATCTTGAAAATCACATTATTGTAAGACACATAATTTGTGTTTCGTTATAAAACTGATTTTGAAAGCTGAGACTTTGTTTTATATTAAAAGCACAAAGCTTAAGCTGTTGCTATTGTGTGGCTGGCGCACTACAAATAATGAATGCAATGGAAGACATGAAATATTATTTCCAAGCATACTGTCCTCGCGAGTATGACACATGGTATGATTTCTGCTAATAATCCCACATATATTTGTAGTGTATTAGAAAAGGGTTAAATAAGAGAGCTACAGCGCACCCCCAAAGGAATATCGATGGAGTGTGTGAGCTGATGTTAAGATAAACAGTTGTTCCTGTTCAGTCTATTAATAAATATCATATTCTTGATATTAAGCTGTTTCCGCGAGTCCTTAAAATTGACATCTCTGCAAGATAATGTGGCGCTCGGACACAACAATATTCAAATCAATTCCGGTGGCCTGGCAACTTCTCCAGCTGCTCTCATTGCGGGCCATTTGCATGCGCAATACTATACTCTCAGAATATTATAACTTTAATTTCTACGATTTAAATGACCGAAACATTTCGACTTTATTCTCGTAACATTTCGACTTTATTTTCGAAACATTTCGACTTTTTTCTCGTAACATTTCGACTTTATTTTTGAAACATTTCGACTTTATTCTCGTAATATTGACTTTATTTTCGTAGTATTTCGACTTTATTCTCGTAATATTGACTTTATTTTCGTAGTATTTCGACTTTATTCTCGTAATATTTCGACTTCATTCTCGTAGTTTCGACTTTATTCTCGTAATCTTCGATTTTTTATTTTTTAACGAGGCACTAAAACGCCGTCGTACTTATCACATATACATCTACAGTATATATTATAAAGTATATTACTGAATATAAAATTACATGTATTGTGATATATAAGTAAATATATTGTCACATATTTTTCAAGATACGAAAGCGGCAATTCCTTATTTATTATTTAATATATTGCAATACACTGTATTTACACAATATATTATTCTGTATAATTTCCTATATACTGTTATGTCATTTAATATATTGATCATTCATATATTAGGAAACATATTTTTGCTTTGTTTAAGGGTAAGGGTTTGAGACATGTTTGAATTGTTTTGGTAATTTTAGTGCATTTTGGAAGTAAAATTTACTGCAGTGACAAGCTGTAAGGAAAAGTAAGTGCATTGAGAAATGTGTCCATTGTCAATTGTATACAACATGGGGAGGTTATTTATTATGAGGACGGCTACCTCTTTCAGCTTCACATCACATTAAATTCTAAAACGCTAAAAAGATGCACAATATCCCAAAATGAAATTCATAAAAGCTAAATAGATTTGAAAAAAATATGTTTTCAATTACATTTTATTTTAGAGCTAATGCTATGATATAAATGACAGTTTATGTGATATAAATGACAGTAATTACAGTGGGCTGTAAATAATTTCTCTTCCTTATAGCTACAAAATAATGAATAAATGCACTGGGTCAACTTTGTCCATATAAAATGGCCATAAATGTACAAATGTGTTTTGCAGTGGCACCGAAAACCCCACAGGACTACACAGTTGTGATCGCTGTGATAGTGTCGGTGTGTACGATCATTCTGCTGGCAGTGCTCATCCTGATCTTATGCTATAGAAAAAAAGTGACAAGTAAGCAAATCCATTTTACATTTCTCTTAAAAATTCCCTTTAAAACTCTCCTGCAAGTTATTAAACCAATGAGGAGGGAAGTTAAAGCAGTGCTTGCCATAAATTGGACCAACAGCAAGGACACTTTGTAGGTTGAGCTGTCAGCAGTGAGGCAGTTTAAAGCTTTTACTGCATCACTCACCTTGTCCTGCAATGTGCTTGCACAGCATTTAGGAAAACAGACAAACCTATTAACGATGGCTTTGCTCTATTATCTTTCTCTACTCATTTTCAGTTAAATTAGAGAGATGTTCTAACAACAAATGTGAAAAAAAAAAAAAAAAAATGTAGAAAATATGCTCCCTGGACTTTAAAATGCCATTAAAACTCTTTACAGCTGATTTATTTATTTTTTTATTTTTCTTTTTTCCAACTGTACGACGTATTACATATTCATTAAGAATACTGGCAGATTTGAAAATGGGAACGTCACCTGTTTTTGTCTCCTATAAGTTTATTATAGTATAAGTTTCAACACTAAAACATTCAATGCAAATATTTATTTTTATATGTTTAATGCAATTCAAGAAAATGTTAATAAATGTTTAGAGAGTAAGAATATTCAGTAGGGTTTTATAGCATGCCTATGGAGGGACATGATGATGAAAAAAAGTGAGATAGGAGGAAAACATAAGATTTCAATGATTTTGCGTTTGCTCACAAAACTTTGCACTTGTTCACAAAAGCACTGAAATGTAGCTCTTCTTCCCACCTCATATTATTTCCATCACACACTTTCTGCAAGAGAACATTTAATTTTTTCCCCACCCTGTCCTTTTGTGCTCCATACATTTTTAAGACTGTATAGAATGACATTGAGGAACAGCAACTCTATATTTTGACCTGTACAGTTCCATATATATGTGTTATTATATATTATATGTTATTATATACAGGTGCATCTCAATAAATTAGAATGTCGTGAAATTTATTTCAGTAATTCAACTCAAATTGTGAAACTCGTGTATTAAATAAATTCAATGCACACAGACTGAAGTAGTTTAAGTCTTTGGTTCTTTTAATTGTGATGATTTTGGCTCACATTTAACAAAAACCCACCAATTCACTATCTCAACAAATTAGAATATGGTGACATGCCAATCAGCTAATCAACTCAAAACACCTGCAAAGGTTTCCTGAGCCTTCAAAATGGTCTTTCAGTTTTGTTCACTAGGCTACACAATCATGGGGAAGACTGCTGATCTGACAGTTGTCCAGAAGACAATCATTGACACCCTTCACAAGGAGGGTGCGCCACAAACATTCATTACCAAAGAAGCTGGCTGTTCACAGAGTGCTGTATCCAAGCATGTTAACAGAAAGTTGAGTGGAAGAATTGGTGGGTTTTTGTTAAATGTGAGCCAAAATCATCACAATTAAAAGAACCAAAGACTTAAACTACTTCAGTCTGTGTGCATTGAATTAATTTAATACACAAGTTTCACAATTTGAGTTGAATTACTGAAATAAATGAACTTTTCCACGACATTCTAATTTTTTGAGATGCACCTGTATATATATATGGAATTGTACAGGCCAAAATATAGTGTTGTCCACACCACACACACACACACACACACACACACACACACACGTCTGGTTTGCTATCCTTGTGGGGACTCTCCATAGTCGTAATGGTTTTTATACTGTACAAACTGTATGTGCTATTGTCCTACACCAACCCTACACCTAAACCTACCCCTTACAGGAAACTTTGTGCATTTTTAGATTTTCAAAAAAACACCATTTAGAATGTTTTTTAAGCCTTTTGAATTATGGGGACATAGGCAGTGTCCTCATAAACCACTTTCAAATTGTAATACCTCTGTCATACCCATGTCATTATACAAATTTTGTCCCCGTATACCACAAAAACCAGTACACACACACACACACACACACACACACACACACACAATGCAACTCTGGAATTTGTTACTGTCTCATATCCTCTTGTTGCACCAGCTACTAAGATGTCACTGCTGGTCAAGTTTGCTACCAGTTGACTAATGCTGCCTGAGGTTAAAACCAGAAATATCAAGTTACATGTATGTTATTCTCTTTTCTTTTACAGAATCGATCTCTGAAAATAAAGTCAGGTAAGACATTTTTGTTTATACCATGCCATGTTTTTGAAGCTTTCCTGAATGCATCAATTGGACCTCTGTTAAACATATAACATCCAGAAGAAGGAAAATGATCCATAAGTGAATCTTTCTGAACATTGCATCTGCTTTCCCAGTTCTACACTGCTAGTACTGACAGGCATACAAAGACGATAATCATATCACACTACTGTTGTACTATATGAACAGATAGCTTTATGTTTGACAGTAATTGCACACACAAGTGAATGACCTTAATGACTACAACATCTTCTGTAACAACACAGTACCATTACACATTTTCAAGCAATTGAAACAGCAGCCTTGAAACACATCATGGAAATATTGAAGAGAAATACAGCGTTTTCCATAAATTCCAAACACTGCTACAAAATTACATGCTACCCTAGTACTTAGCGTACTACCATACTACTGATATTTCTAGTTCCTTTATGCAAAAGACAACCTGATGTCCTACTTCATTTGGCAGAATGTGGCGAAGTATTCATACAAAATACTGTTTTGTACAGAAATCAGTCTATGATATTTACTGCACACTATACAGTACAGTTTACTATAGTGTTCCACTTTGCAGTCAAATATTGTTTAACATCACTAAACCAACTTCTACACACAAGTTTATATCAATAAACCTATTTTTATAAGTTAAATCAGGTAGCAATGGCTTTTTAAGGTAATAATTGCAGGTTAGCACTTTTTACAGTGTGGCTTGAGAAAAAGTTTAATGTATTGCGTTTGTCTTTCCAGCCCCTCTTTGTGGACTGTCAATTTAAGCAGCAGGAGGAGGTCTGTTGCTGATGAAACTAGAGGAAAAGTTAACCTAGGATACCACGCTGAAGATGTAAAAAGTAAAAGCACCAAAATACATCTCCAAACAGAACACCCAGTGAAATGATGTGTTATGCAAAAATATTATGTCTAATTTATGTAATATATTTTTACAGAAATTAAACAAGAAAGCAAGTTTTTGGGATATCAAATATACATTACTAACCAAAAAGTTAGTTAAGTGTTTTTGTAAAAAAAAAAAAAAAAAGAAAACTGCACCACAATAAGGCTGGCTCTTTGCACACTGAAAATGGTGCTAGCAAATTTGAATTAACCATGACATTTTGAAGTAGAAAGACTGAAATAGTATTCTCTCATATATTGTAAAACTTATAATCTTTGTTTGAATTACAGGTTACACATTACATATTTAGTTTGCTTATCTGGTTTCCCAGTAGAAATAAAGCAACATATTTATAATAATATAATAAGCGTTATACCTTTTTTGTATTCTCTTATATATAAATAAAACTTTTCAGACAAAGAAATATCCAAACTGCAAAAAAAAAGAAAAAAAAATATGTTCTTAGTTTTATTTTATTTATATTGTTCTCATGTTTTCTAGTACAAATATGTAAAAATTCTTGCATCAAGATACATTTACTTATACAGGTGCTGGTCATATAATTAGAATATCATCAAAAAGTTGATTTATTTCACTAATTCCATTCAAAAAGTGAAACTTGTATATTATATTCATTCATTACACACAGACTGATATATTTCAAATGTTTATTTCTTTTAATTTTGATGATTAGAGCTTACAGCTCATGAAAGTCAAAAATCAGTATCTCAAAATATTAGAATATTTACATTTGAGTTTGAATAAATGACCATCCCTACAGTATAAATTCTGGGTATCTCTTGTTCTTTGAAACCACAATAATGGGGAAGACTGCTGACTTGGCAATGATCCAGAAGACGAACATTGACACCCTCCACAAAGAGAGCAAGTCACAGGAGGTCATTACTGAAAGGTGTGGCTGTTTACAGAGTGCTGTATCAAAGCATATTAAATGCAAAGTTGACTGGAAGGAAGAATTTGGGTAGGAAAAGGTGCACAAACAACAGGGATGACCGCAAGCTTGAGAAAATAGTCAAGCAAAGCCGATTCAAACACTTGGGAGAGCTTCACAAGGAGAGAACTGAAGCTGGAGTCAGTGCATCAAGAGTCACCACGCTCAGACGTCTTCAGGAAAAGGGCTACCAAGCCACTTCTGAACCAGAGACAACGTCAGAAGCATCTTACCTGGGCTGTGGAGAAAAAGAACTGGACTGTTGCTCAGTGGTCCAAAGTCCTCTTTTCAGAGTAAAGTAAATTTTACATTTCATTTGGAAATCAAGGTCCCAGAGTCTGAAGGAAGAGTGGAGAGGCACAGAATCCATGTTGCTTGAAGTCCAGTGTGACGTTTCCACAGTCAGTGATGATTTGGGCTGCCATGTCGTCTGCTGGTGTTGGTCCACTGTGTTTTCTGATGTCCACAGTCAACGCAGCCATCTACCGAGAAATTTTAAAGAACTTCATGCTTCCTTCTGTTGACAAGCTTTATGGAGATGCTGATTTCATTTTCCAGCAGGACTTGGCACCTGCCCACACTGCCAAAGGTACCAAAAGCTGGTTCAATGACCATAGTGTTACTGTGCTTGATTGGCCAGCAAACTCGCCTGACCTGAACCCCATAGAGAATCTGTGGGGTATTGACAAGAGGAAGATGAGAGACACCAGACCCAACAATGCAGATGAGCTGAAGGCCACTATCAGAGCAACCTGGGCTCTCATAACACCTGAGCAGTGCCACAGACTGATCGACTCCATGCCACGCCGCATTGCTGCAGTAATTCAGGCAAAAGGAGGCCCAACTAAGTATTGAGTGCTGTACATGCTCATACTTTTCATTTTCATACTTTTCAGTTGGCCAAGATTTCTAAAAATCCTTTCTTTGTATTGGTCTTAAGTAATATTCTAATATTTTGAGATACTGATTTTTGACTTTCATGAGCTGTAAGCTCTAATCATCAAAATTAAAAGAAATAAATATTTGAAATATATCAGTCTGTGTATAATGAATGAATATAATATACAAGTTTCACTTTTTGAATGGAATTAGTGAAATAAATCAACTTTTTGATGATATTCTAATTATATGACCAGCACCTGTATAAGTAAATGTATCTTGATGCAAGAATTTTTACATATTTGTACTAGAAAACATGAGAACAATATAAATAAAATAAAACTAAGAACATATTTTTTTCTTTTTTTTTGCAGTTTGGATATTTCTTTGTCTGAAAAGTTTTATTTATATATAAGAGAATACAAAAAAGGTATAACGCTTATTATATTATTATAAATATGTTGCTTTATTTCTACTGGGAAACCAGATAAGCAAACTAAATATGATGTTTGTATTTAAGTGCAGCATAAGAGCACACTGTGCAGTGTTAGTTATGTCTGTAAGATGTAAAGTCACACACACACAACTGCTCTTCACCTCTCAGGTTCAGGACACCATGACCTCAGGAGCAGAGCTGACGGCACGATAAACATCATCAGCCCTCCGCGGGTAAGAGGAGCGAGAATTACTGCCTCTGCATTATTCAAAACTAGTGGTGGGATTTCTGACACCTGGGGAAAACACTGATCATCTCTCTGTACTGTAGTATTTGTGAAGGAAGATTCAGTGCTGTAAATGATGCACAATGATACTTTGATCTAATCATTTTTATTTTTGAAAATGTCTTATACTTTCTGTAATCCATTTTTAGATAATTAAAAAAAAAAAAAAAAAGATCACATTAATGCTAATTGTATGCTGGGTCATTTTCAGGAAACCACCTTGTAACTTTTAAGCATTTCATTTGAAACTGTTGAACTCTCAGGAAAACCGCCAGGTTCATAATCATCATAGACACTAGGGGAACCACTATGCCAGGATGATACATTTTAATAAATGCAAAATTGATTTATTGTTCTCAACAGGTTCCTGATATCATAATTTTCCGCTCACAAAATCAGAAAGAGGAAGATTTGTCTACCTTGTACTACAAGGGAGGAAAGACAGTCCGTCGGGTCACCACTGTTTGACCTCAGGGTCAACCCCACATCAACCACCCACTGCAAGAAAGAGCCAGCTTTCTGTTCAGAGAGACGCCACACATTCAGTCTGACCTTACTGTTACTCCAAAGAGGTCTTATATGCTGAAGATGAAGATGCGGTGGCTTGCATGAGACATAATCATACTGTATGAGCCCTGCAGTCATTTATAGTCATGGCTGCTGTTAAATCAGCCACATCAACACTGCATATGTTCTTTTTCATAGACAATGACATTGGATGTGATTATTTTGTACCTTGTTCAAATGAAAATATTTAAGTTATTTTTTGTTGATCAATACTTTACACAATTTTGTACATCAGTCTGCATCTTTATCAGTATAGAGGGCTGCAGTGTATTTTTGTGGGCCAAACTGGAAGTTGGCATTACCCTGGTTTTTGGAAAATAAGCTCTGAGACCAACAAAAGTTTATAATTACACGTTTTGCTCATCATGATAATTTTCACAAATCTTCACAACTTAGGCCTAAATGCAATCGGCAGAAGTAAAAAGATAAATATAGGCTATAAATAAATTCTTTCAGTCCTTATTAAAAAAAATCCCTGAAAAGTTTGAGTCATAGAATAGTTTGCAAGCGAACGATTATAAACACAATGTGCTGTGAACTAGTAAGTAGTAGCTGAGTTTATCCTTTTCGACATCCTCTGTAGTTCTATCTAGCAACTTGTTAGCAGCCGCCTTTTACAAGAAAGTAAAAGCTTAAAAAAAGTTGGTATTATGCATATGTGTTTTTATTTATTTTTGTCATAGAATCAAATGTCAAAATTCTTGATTTTTTTTTAATGAAAGCATTTAACCACAAACCCATTCAAAAAATACATTGACTTCTGGGCAATGGAACCCAAAGTGATAAACTGCGAACTAATTTCGCTGCTTTTATTTATTCTATTATTATTATTTTCAAAAAGAAAATTAGTGTTACAGTGTATCTTTGCAGTACACTACTGTACGGTTAAGTATTGCTTTGTATACTGAATAGTGTCCTTGAGTATTCCAAAACATATATATATATATATATATATATATATATATATATATTATTATTTTCTCAGAGGGTTCAAGTAATGTAAGGTAAGTAATTTCTTTCCCTTCATGTTTTTTTCCTGCTGGCTGCTCGTCAGTCATGGATGGCAACTGCTGAATAAATTAGGGTCACCCTTAGTAGGTCACACAAAGCTGTCGTGATATGAGAGGGTGATAACACAACCCTTTTGTTTTTGTTTGGGTCTCCAGACCAGTGTTATCTTTCCGAGACCTGCTTGTGTTACTGAGGTTTTCATTTGCCATTCACAAGCGGTGGATTGATGTCAGGGTCAAGCAGACTGTTTCTCTGGGGTGATTTACAGAGGCCACTGTTTGTCTGTCGAAGACTTCTGCATCATTGCTTTTGAAGTCTGTTTCCCTTCTCTCCGCCACTTTCGTCTTGTTTTATTTCACGTGATTTCACAGAATTGTCTCTCTCTGTTCTGAGAAAATGATCTTTAGAGCAGTATTATTTTAGTATTATTAATATACTCATAGTTGTATTAATAGTTTGAATTAGCTTTTATTTTTATATTTGCAGTTTTCATTTTAATTCGGTTTGATTTTTAGTAATTTTATTGTAGTATTTTAGTAATTTTCATTGTTGTTCAATATTTATTTCAGTTTATATATAGTTATATATATATATATATATATATATATATATATATGCTTTATTTACTGAAAACGTTATAGTTATATTAATATATTTAGGTTACATATTTAGGTTTATTTTTAGTGTGTTACCAAGAAATAATTTAATTTAATTTAATTTAATTTTATTTAATTTTAGCTAACAACAGTAACCCTTCTTAAAAAAAATGAAAACTACAATTTTAAAATCTTCTAAACGTTCTATGATATGCAACTTCATTCAGTTATTTCACATACTAATGTGCAGTGAATGTTACAGTGTATCTCAGAAACACATTTGTGTTATATCTGGAACATATGAGATGCAGGCACTGTTTGCAATCATGTAAATGAAAGCATCTAATCATCACCATAAATCTTTATTCATGCATATTAGAACCCAGCCACCACATAAAGGTTTTCACCTCCAAACAATGATTCAGTCTTTATGTAATTGACCTCATCTGAATGAACCCTTTTGGAATCAGTCACGGTACTTTGAAACAATTGCAGTCTGCTTTACACAGCGCGATTCACTGCAACGCTGATGAATAACTTAGCATGTCTTCTCTGTGATTGAAATGCAATCCTCTCCAGTGCATCCTTACAACAGGGCATTTAAGTGCTTCCAAAGTCAGTTAGGTGCCACTGTATTAAGTGACTAGCTATTATAGGAAATTGAAGACAGGAGCCCTTGACATGGTGCTGTTAGCATAATTAAGGTCCACGTAATTAGCAGATTAATGGCTCTTAAAAACTGATGAGGTGAGGAAATGCAGAAAAGCTTTGCATTTGAGATCTAGTGTTTCTTTTATGTGTAAACTCAGAGCTCAGAGAATGGCCACCATGTGAATTCAGGCTAACAGCAGAACACTTGAAGCCTTGTTTGGCTTCCCAAAGTGAACAGCCCTGTCTGACTAAATACACTTCAAGAAACCCAGAGTTTCATCACAGAGAATGCGTACCGACAAAACCAAACCCAATTTGCTGAAGGACAAAAAATTCTTCCTTGAAGCTTGAGGTATCAAACTCAACACATTTGCTCCAAATACTCATGCAGGCTCCAAAATGTACAGTCAGCATGTGACAAATAAAAATAGGTTTTGGCAACTAAATAATGCAAAGTTTCTGACCGGTCGGCTGATGGTTTACGGCAACGGTGTCCGATGCTGCTTCTGGAAGGCCAATGCTCTACAGAGTTCAGCTACAGACTGCTCCAACACACTGTTCACGAAGACCTTGATTAGCTGTGTTTAATTACACACACACACACACACACACACACAAAAAGATTCATTGAATTTACTAAATTTTTTTAAGGTAAGCGGTTGCAATCAATTTACTTTAACTACATTTAAATGAACAAATTTAGTTGAAAGTTTGTCAACTAAATTTGTTTATTTAAATGTAGCTAAAATAAATTGATAAAAATGTTAAGAAGTTATATTTTTTGCTTAATAATTTAATAATGTATTATAATTTATTATTAAAGACTATTGTTAATGTCTTAACAATTGTGACATTATACACCATTTGAGTACACTTACATTACATTTACATTTAGTTATTTAGCAGACGCTTTTATCCAAAGCGACTTACAAATGAGGACAATAGAAGCAATCAAAACCAACGAAAGAGCAACAATATGCAAGCGCTATGACGAGTCTCGGTAAGCCTAACGCAGTACACGTAGCAAGTGTTTTTTATAAAGAAAACAAGTAGATGGAATAAAAAAGAAAGCTGGTGTTAGAGGGTCAGATAGATACAAAGAAGACTAATAAATAAGAATAGAGAGTGCTAGAGTTAGAGGGTCAAATAAAGATGGAAGAGATGTGTTTTTAGCCGTTTCTTGAAGATGGCTAAGAACTCAGCTGCTCAGTACCCAGAAAAGCACTATATAAATGTAAGGAATTATTATTATTATTAATTAATAATGCAGATTATTGGGATAAAAAAAAATAGATCAATTGATCTCATCCCCAAAACTTTTGACTGGTGTATTCAGCTTCTTTGTTTCCCTGGAAAGTCAATGTTGCAGTAAATTGTTCTTAATTGAAAATCACTATTTCACGTTACAACTGTGATGCACAAATATCTCTCATCACAAAGCTCTGTTGCTGGCCTCACATCTCATTTCTTGGGTGTCACTGGGATGTTACTAGAAAATATACCTTTCACAACAGCACAATAACTAGCAATTATGCAGCAGTCAGCCGGAACATATACGGTACAACAAAACCATTGAGTGGAATTGTCTCACCTTTGGCAAAATGCTCTGAAACACAATTAAACTGGTGAGAAGTCTATTGTGTCCGCAAAACAAATGCAGGAGAAAAGAGTTTTCATGGAACATCAATTCAAATACAATTGCTTTGGGCAATAAGCAGCCATGAAAAAATTATTTAATTGCTCAGCAAAGATTTCATGCCATTTCATATTTATAATATGGGTTTGGGAATTTACAACATTCACAGAAATATAAAAATGTATAGTATAACAGCAAAACTGACAAACATACACATAGAGAAACAACTATTCAAGAGAAAACTACTTTTTGGTAATACCACAGTTTTGTATAAATACTGTACTGTATAAATACCATGGTATGTGACTATGGCAATCATTCAGTAGCATGGCATATATCAAAGTACTATGGTGTTACCATACAGGGCACTACTTTTTATCTTTCTACCAATTCCACATCTTCCCACTACCACCGAAATATCTGAGGTCATCAAAAAAGTGACACTGTTGATAGATCACCACTTAATTTAATTCAAAGCCCATTCTGATGACCGATCATTTAGCCCAGAAGCTTTGTCAGACTCCTTGCTTGTCCGAGGGCAGTTTAGCAGGGGCATTTCCATATGTGCCACTGCACCCCATCTGTCAGAGCTGGGCTCAGATGGCAAACACATAGGCAGACGGCAGGCCAAATGCAGGCTGTCACTTCAGCAAATAAGTCTTGACTCTTTTAGACGTCCCCTGAAATTCCTTGTCCTGATAAATGGAACTGTGTTAGTTTTTGGCAGGCAGAGAGGCTGAAGTTTCAGCTACATAAAATTTAGCTGCGACAGCTTCTGCAATGTAATAGAAATTCAGACAGATTGCACCTCTGATACATTTTTAGGTCTGTATAATGGTGGATAATGTCACTATTTATCGCACATGTCAGCAATTAAATGTCCTCTGCATGTGTCACTGAAAGGAAAACTAAAATTATATTTTAATAAGTCAAACATAATTTTCTTTGATGAAACAATTGAATAATATAGGTTCTTTGGTTTCAAAAAAAATATATATATACACAGTGGGGCAAAAAAGTATTTAGTCAGCCACCAATTGTGCAAGTTCTCCCACTTAAAAAGATGAGAGAGGCCTGTAATTTTCATCATAGGTATACCTCAACTATGAGAGACAAAATGAGAAAAAAAAAAATCCAGAAAATCACATTGTAGGATTTTTAAAGAATTTATTTGCAAATTATGGTGGAAAATAAGTATTTGGTCAATAACAAAATTTCATCTCAATACTTTGTTGGCAATGACAGAGGTCAAACGTTGATGATCTAATGCTCTCTAGCAAACTTCAGACGGGCCCGGACATGTACTGGCTTAAGCAGGGGGACACGTCTGGCACTGCAGGGTTTGAGTCCCTGGCGGCGCAGTGTGTTACTGATGGTAGCCTTTGTTACTTTGGTCCCAGCTCTCTGCAGGTCATTCACTAGGTACCCTCGTGTGGTTCTGGGATTTTTGCTCACAGTTCTTGTGATCATTTTGACCCCACGGGGTGAGATCTTGCGTGGAGCCCCAGATCGAGGGAGATTATCAGTGGTCTTGTATGTCTTCCATTTTCTAATAATTGCTCCCACAGTTGATTTCTTCACACCAAGCTGCTTACCTATTGCAGATTCAGTCTTCCCAGCCTGGTGCAGGTCTACAATTTTGTTTCTGGTGTCCTTTGACAGCTCTTTGGTCTTGGCCATGGTGGAGTTTGGAGTTGGACTGTTTGAGGTTGTGGACAGGTGTCTTTTATACTGATAACGAGTTCAAACAGATGCCATTAATACAGGTAACGAGTGGAGGACAGAGGAGCCTCTTAAAGAAGTTACAGGTCTGTGAGAGCCAGAAATCTTGCTTGTTTGTAGGTGACCAAATACTTATTTTACCGACAATCCTACAATGTGATTTTCTGGATTTTTTTTTCTTATTCTGTCTCTCATAGTTGAGGTATACCTATGATGAAAATTACAGGCCTCTCTCATCTTTTTAAGTGGGAGAACTTGCACAATTGGTGGCTGACTAAATACTTTTTTGCCCCACTGTATATATATATATATATATATATATATACAGTGCCCTCCGCTAATATTGGCACCCTTGGTAAATATGAGCAAAGGCGGCTGTGAAAATAAATCTGCATGGTTTATCCTTTTTATCTTTCATTAAAAAAATTCACAAAATTCCAACCTATCATTAAAGTAAAACAATTGAAAATGGGGGGAAAATCTCATTTTGAAATAAATGCTTTCTATAGTTCATGTTGGCCACAATTATTGACACCCAATTATTGCAACGTCCTTTTCCCAGGGTAACAGCTCTGAGTTTTCTCCTATAATGCCTGAAGAGTTTGGAGAACACCTGATAAGAGATCAGAGACCATTTTCTTCATACAGAATCACTCCAGATCCCTCAGATTCCCAGATCCATGTTAGTACTTCTTCTCTTCAGTTCACCCCGCTCATTTTCTATAGGGTTCAGGTCAGAGGACAGGGACAGCCATTGTAAAAGATTTGTTTTGTGCTCAGTGACCCATTTTTGTGTTTATTTTGATGTTTGTTTTGGATTGTTGTCCTGGTGGAAGATCCAACATGATGTTCAGGACCTCTGTCAGAAAAACAGGCCACAACATTAAAGATCCAGCAGTATATTTAACTGTGGACATGGGGTACTTTTTTTTTTTTTATCCCTGTTTGTACTAAACTCATCTGGTAGGTTTGCTGCCAAAAAGCTCTTTTTTCAGTTTCATCTGACCATAGAAGCCAGTCCCATTTGAAGTTCCAGTCGTGTCTGACAACTGAATATGCTGGAGTTTGTTTTTGAATGAATGAGGAGAATTCTCCTTGAAACCCTCCTGAACAACATGTGGTGATGTAGGGGATGTTTGATATTTTTTATTAGGTTTCTGACCCCAAGACTCAACTAATCTCTACAATTCTCCAGCTGTGATCCTTGGAGAGTCTTTGGCCACTCAAACTCTCCTCACCATGCATTAGGATGATATAGACATGTCCTCTTCTATGCAGATTTTTAACGTCTTTAGTTGATTGGACATTCTTAATTATTACCCTGATGGTGGAAATGGGGATTTTCAATGCTTTAACTCTTTTCTTACAGCCACTTTCTATTTTGTGATGCTCAACAATCTTGTTCTGCGCATCAGAACTATATTCTTAGGTTTTACTCCTTGTGATGGATGATTAAGGGAATTTGGCCTTTGTGTTCCTCATATTTATAATCATGTGGAACTGGAAGTCATGGCTGGACAATTTCATGCTCCTAGTCTCCCTGGTGTGCTAAAAAATGTAAATATGAATATGAATATACTTCAGAGATATTTAATAATGAGATTTTCTCCCCACTTTCAGTTGTTTTACTTCAATGATAGGTTAGAATTTTGTGATTTTTTTGAGTGAAAGATCAAAAGGATAAACAATGCAGATTTAGGGCACTGTATATATATATTCTGATATGTAAACTAACTTCATAAGCATGTAAGCTGGTGTTTGAAATTTAGTTAATATATTATAAATGTTTTACATTTCAACTTCAGAATTATAAATGTGCACTGCAATACATTTATTTAAATACATAATATTCAGTTTGCATTATATATATATATATATTTTTATGTAATAAGTTGGCAACTATATGTACTGTTTCTGTAAGCAAAATTATTTTGAAGTGTACTTCTTTTTCACTTTTTGGAAAATAAACAATCTCTTGTTGGTACAAACCATCTTCTCATTGATGACTGATTTTAGTATCTTCTCCATCAAAACTGCAAGCTGTGTATCTTCCAAGTTGTGTACAGTTAGAGACTGTCTATCGAAATCCTAAATAAACTTCAAGTTCTGTGAATGCTGTCGATTACCACAGAAACTATTTTATGTATTTCAAAATCCCTTAACTTGTATTTAGCCTGGAACATTCCTTAGCTAACCCTACTTGTCATACCCCCAAACAGAGGTCATTCACATTCACTGCTTCTTACACAAGGAATGTAGAACTGAAGAACTGTTTCACAAATCACCAAAGGATGAATTTCCTTTTTAGAGCACTTACATTTTAAGACTATTAGTCTTACATTCTCAACCTTGTTGCTGTCAACAAACTTCAACACGGCAGTTACTCACAGTAGTTGCTGTGAAGAAAAAAAGCTATCAACTATCTAACAACTACATGAGATCTAATAAATGGCTTTGTGCAGAGAAAAAAACAACAAAAACATATTGCTTCAATAATTGACATCAATAATATATCTACAAGCTAAAAATGAATAATTATTAGCTACTAGATGATCATTATTGTTAGTAGAGTTAAAAAAAGCTATAATTTACATAATTCTGATTCTACTACTAGATGATAAGGAACATTATGACATTGACTCTTTGAAATGCATGGTTCTGATTGGTCAATTCTGCAGTATTTTTGAATAATGAGTGCTAAACTGGATTGGCTGTTCTCCCAGGCAAATAAAATCCTACATGCTACGCTAGCTTCATGTTTCTTGTATCATTCCATTGTCTCTTTGTTCTCACATGATAAAATAAAGTAAACTGAAATCTTAAGCCCATTTATTTATTTATTAAGAAGCCTTGTAATGATTAGAATAATGTACAGTCAGCACAAACTAAGCCTCTTAGGAGAGATACAAAACCTATCTGACACAAGACAGCCATTGGAGAGGAGGAATATTGTGCATACATTGGAGTTACACAAATTCAATTTCCTATTCACAAAATTCATCCTAAAAAGATATTTCCAACCTGCTTCAGCATAACAGTCTGTGTATTTTCAAGTGATCCAAAAAACCTTAATTAGCTGGTTCAGGTGTGTTTGACTGGGGTTGGAGCTGAACTCTGCAGGATGGTACACTCTTAAAAATAAAGGTGCTTCACGATGCCATAGAAGAACCTTTTTTGTCTAAATTTTTCCATAAAGAACCTTTAACATCTGAACAAAAGGATGTTCACAAAACCTTCACAAAAGTTTATTTGTGGTGAAAGAAGGTTCTTTAGATTATAAAAAGGTAAGAGATGATTCTTTAAAGAACCTTTGACTGAATGGTTCTTTGTGGAACCAAAAATGGTTCTTGTATGGCATCGCTGTGAAGACACCTTTATTTTTAAGAGTGTAGGTCCCCAGAAGCAGGGTTGCTTTTATTGTCCTCTTTATTGGAGTAAAGAGTACATATACTTATTCAAAAATTTTGTCAAATAGAGATTAAAAGTAGCTAATATCTTTGATAATCAGTAAAACTGTAAAGTACAGGAACTAATTACATTTACTCAAATACTGAAATCCACTACCCTGCAAACATGTCCCTGCATCAACATGCTGGCTTTTTGTAGGCACAGTGGGCTAGGGCTAAAACCCAAACCTAAACAGTTCCAGTGCGGGCTTACCCTGGCAAGACCCACAGCTTTGGGCTCACCGCGGGCTCTCTGTGAGCAGCCCACACAATAGAGACTTCCCACATTAATCCAATAATGGCCCAGTGTGGGCCAGCCCGTTTGGGCCCAGAGCAATTTTTGTATCCTTTGGGCCCATGCAGGTTTTGTGTAGGCAGCCCTGTAATACAACTAGGAGAATACAAACAACATTGACTGGCCATTCTTTAGCCACTCAATGGAACTGGAATGGCTCAAACCAAAAGAGACCTTTTCAGAACCTGTTGTTTCATATTGGCCAGGGATCCTCAAATCTGGCTCACGAGATCCACTTTCCTGCAGAGTTTAGTTCTAACCTTAATCAAAAACACCGGAGCATGTCTTCAGGATCATTCGAAAATCACAGGTGGGTGAGTTTGATCAAAGTTGGAGCTAAACTCTGCAGGAAAATGGATCTCATGAGCCATATTTGAGGTGTAACAGACATGGGCCTGTTAAAAAGAATTTTGCATTATTCTTATTTTCCTTTTCACTAGGGGTGCTAGGGTATTTTAGGTTTCCTTAAGTAAAGCTATGTGGGTAGAGGGAGTTAGCAATAACAAGCAGCAGTAGCCAGCATGGATCACCTGCTGAACACATTGTGCTGTGCCCTGGTTGGGAAATGTGTAATTTCAAGCCCAATCTAAAGTAAGGAGTTTTTTTTTTTCTCTTCTTCTATTTTTCTATTTAAAAGTTTACATTGCTGATGTTTTTTTGCAGAGATGTTACGTGTATGGCCTATGTTTGGATATAGTACAGCGTGATGGAAAGATCTTGTCATGCCGTAAGCCAATCTGTTTTTCAAACTGTATCGCTGTTATTGTTGTTTTTAACGTAGGAATTACAATGCAATGGCATTGCCATAGAAACCAACGCGTATTTCGTAAAACGAAAGCACGCTTCTGGATATGAACAGCTGCGATACACTGGGTGGACAGTCAGTTGTCTAGATCGGATTCCAATTGGATATGCACAAAATCTGGGCTGGCAGTCTGAACGAGGCTTAACTATGGTCACAAGTTCCATTGAGCTCCATTGGTAACGATGGAACTTGCGACCATAGTTTCTTTTGGGAAATGCACCCCTGGACTGCATCTGGCTTTCTTGCATGGGGTATTTTTTTGATGCCTTTTGTTTGTTTTTTTCAACTAAATAAAGACCCATTTACTCTGCATCTGAGTCCTCTCTCTCTTCCTGCGCCCCAACCACTAGAACGCAAAAGCCAGGTCAAAATTTAAGCTGCTGTTTAGTGAAAATCATAGCATCTACTCTTGCTGTCCTTTTATGAGAGAAATAGCAATGTCAGAGCTGTGAAGGAATCATTCCTTTTGGGTCTGCTTACACCTGGTCACTTCTTGCATTTTCTCTAATAGAGTAGCTATCTGAGTGTGAAAAGACCAGGTGTAAATGTCCTCCAAAACACTTTCGAGACTGATTCCACTTCAGGAGGTGGTCTGGGACACATTCCAGACGAAACTGGACAAGTGTAAATACATCTGGTTGTTGAAGCCATGTATGTAAATTTCATAGCCAGATATGACAGCGCCATTTTAACAAATCAGATAGTGAGTCGATTAGTAAAAACACATTAAGTAACCAGGTGTCAATGTTGCCTTCGAGTGAATTGCTTGATTAACAAAACCTTAAAGTTTCTCAATGATCCAGTGTTAATGGTTAATAGCTCCCTAAAAGTAAATATTGTTAGTGAATAATTACTTAAATTCTGCTTAAAAGAATATAAGCATGTGAGTTGAATGGACAACTTTTATGATAAATTTGACCTTTTTTGAGGCTCTCCATTAACTGCATTTGCAATAAGCAACCAGTACAATTCATCAAAATGTACCCTTTTCAGTTCCACAGAAGAAAGAAAGCAATAGAGGGTTAGAACCAGAATTTTCATTTTGATACAAATGATGTCCTATACAGTAATATAAAATATTTTTTAAAATATAAATTTAATTATATAAATACAGGAATTAAAGCATTAAAAGGTGTATTCTCAAAGCTTTATTCAGTAACTCATTCAGTTACTCATTTCTGAGCTTTGTAGTGCAACCTGTGATTCAGGTGCTCATGGGAAAAGTTTGATATATCATGAAGTGGATCAGAGACTCTTGTGTTAAGTTATAATCACAGTGTGGCTGCATTGCTCTGGGTCTGGGTTTTCTGCAATTTAAAGAAGATAAAACTATTTTCAATTATGGGACCTTTATTAAAGATCCAGTTTGCATGCATTACATTGGGTTTCCAGATATGTGTGCCTTATCTCAGTCTACACTCTCCTACAGCATTAATGTCGGGTAACCATATATAGGCTCTCCCCACACACCAAAGATATTGGCTATCAATGGCTGAATCTGAGTGACTGAATTCCAAATATATTCTCTTGCTCAGTAGAGATATACACTGTAAAAAGTGATCCACTATATTTACTCAATAAAATTGTGTCAACAGATTACAAGCAATATTATTAATTAAATTCAACACAAAAAAATTAATTAGAATTAATCAAATGAGATGCTTATAAATTAATCATTCAAAATGAGTAAAATAGCACAAACAAATTAAGTAAAATATAAACAAAAATATTGATTTCACTGGCCAAAAAAAAAAAAAAAAACTCTATGCTAATGAATAGTATGCATGCCAGGCCAGTAGTTGGCGATGAAGAAACACCTCGCAAAAATGTAATACACATGCACATGACGTCACCTTTTTCACAAATTCATGTTTTTGTTGTTCACATGGAGATGATACAGGCATTGTGTTCAAAAGCTTGTGTTTCCAGGCCCCCCCAAAAACAGTTATTGAAGACACCTGATGTTAACACACAGAATCACTGAAGGAGAAAATCTGAATTTTTAGGTTACCATTACGGTGGTCAATGTTTGCTTTAGTTGGGCTCTTGACCCTTGATTCTTTAACATTAGATTTTGTTTGGCTGCTGTTGCAGAGTTAAACAACAGTTAGACAAGCCAAATGAGAAGGTGGTCTGGTGGTGTTGATTATGTATTGTCATCATCATTTGACCTGAATCTCTGAATTAGATTTACTTTGATTGCAGCAGTCCTGTAATTCTACAGTATAAGATCTGAAGTTTCAGTATAACCCAAAGGGTTTCTTAAAATTGTTTTTAGGCACACTCTGACATCAAGAATCAGAGTTTGAGTCTCAACAATGGTGATAAACAGCATATTCAGATAAACAGATCAACTCTGAACGTCACAAAACAAACTACTAAAAATATGCAATGCATGATGGGAGCTATTGATGAGTTTTGATTGGTGGCACCCAGAATGCACTGCAGCATTTGATGGTCACCATTGTTGAGGTTCTCACGCTGATACTTGATGTCTGTGTGTCTAGATGAAAGCTTTTTTTTATTATTTGATTTGAAGAACTTTTAAATCTCTGTTTATGCTGAAAATTTCAGACATTACACTGTACAATCACAGGATGGCAGAAACCGATACGGTAAATCCAACTCAGAGATACAGGTCAGATGATGATGTCAAAACATAACCAACACCACCCGATCACCTTTTCTCTTGGCTTGTCTTAACTGTTGTCTAACTCAGTTACAGCAGCCAAACAAAATCTAATGTTAAAGAGTCAAGGGTCAAGAGCCCAACTAAAGCAAACATTGACCACCGTGATGGTGACCCAATGGTAAAACATGATTTTCTCCTTCAGTGATTCTGTGTTAACATCAGATGTCTTCAATAATTCAGTTTTGGGGGCCTGGAAACACAAGCTTTTGAACAAGATGCCTGTATCATCTCCATGTAAACAACAAAACATGAATTTGTGAAAAGGTGACGCCATGTGCATGCATATTACGCTTTTTAAGCAGTGTTTCTTGATCGCCAACTACTGGCCTGGCATGCATAACATAGTATCACTAGCATAGTGTTTTTTGTCCAATGAAACCAATATTTTTGTTTAAATTTTACTTAATTTGTTTGTGCTATTTTACTCATTTTGAATGGATAATTTATAAGCATCTCATTTGATTAATTCTAATTAATTGTTTTGTGTTGAATTTAATTAATAATATTGCTTGTAATCTGTTGACACAATTTTATTGAGTAAATATAGTGAATCATTTTTTACAGTGTAGAAAGTCACCAAGGCAAATGGCCTTGGGAGTCTGGGGAGAACAAGAAAATGACAAAAAAAAAAAGGAAAACCATGAGAAAAAGAAAAAAGGAACTCAGGTGAAACACAAAGCTGAGGAAAAACAAAAATTATAAAACATAAGTCAGTTTCCCAAAAAACAACTCTGAAGGAGAAAAACAGAATCAAGAGACAAAATGTAGAGACACAAAATGCAGCTGCGGATTTCCAGAAAACACTTAACAGAGCCCACAACTGGGAGAAGCTCAGACCGACACAGCTGGGAACAGAACCATACAGGGAATGAATCAACAAAGAACTGAAGAAAGAAAGAAGAATATATTAGAGACAAGTGATCTCATCAGAATATAAGGAACGGGTGCAGGTAATTAAGGCCAACGAGAATGCACCTAAGAAAAATATAGCAATGCGAAGGAAATACAAAGCGTAAAGAAAAAAACAAAACAGCCACCTCTGGCTACTGGGTCGAGAACAGAGGTGGATTATAACCTAAGGAACAATAGAAAGGAAAACGCCCCGTAGATGACGACAGCAAAGAGTTGTGGGTGTTATCCACAGCAACGACTGCTATCTCCCAGCCTGAAGGGAGCATTGGAATAGGAACAAAATGAGCCACCTTCTAGAACCTGTCCACCACTGTCATAAGAACAGTGTTGCCCTGGAATGGGGGTAAGCCAGTCATAAAAAACAAGGCACTATGTCACCAAGTTTTCAAAGGGACTAGAAGGGGCACAGATCAAGCCAGCCAAAACCAAACACCACATATTCTGGCCCACTGGAAACGCTGTCCTGCAATAGTTATGTTGCCCCTAACACCTGGGTGGTAGGACAGATTAGAGGAGTGGACCCTCTGCAAGATGGCACACTGGACTGACCTAGGTACAAACAGCAGACCCTCTGGGACCGACACTGACCACTGCACTAGTGACTCAATCTCCCAAGGCACCGCAGTGACCACCCGCTGTATAGGAATAATGGTGTCCTGAGAGTCGATGGCACCACATTTACAAAACTGATGGGAGAGTGCATTGAGCTTGACATTCCTGAAGTAGGGTCAGTAGGACAAGGTAAAGTAGAAAGAAAGAGTGTCCTGCTGCAAGTTTAACCATTAACCATATAAAAATAAATTGAATATACTCAAGATTTTTATGATCGGTCCAGACCAAAAAGGGTTGTTCCGGCCCCTCGAGTCAGTGACACCACTCCTCAAAGCTAACTTGACAATAAGCAGTTTGAGATTGCCGACATCATAATTCCACTTGGTAGGTGTTAAAAAATTTGAAAAATATGTGCAGAGTTGCGTCTTTCCATTGCTTTGGGAGAGGACCGTGCCCACCTCTGCAACAAACTGGACTAAGGGATGTGGAGTCACCAAAAAAAGTTTGGACAAGAAACACGACTTCAGGGAGTCAAATGCAGTCTGCAGACTGAGTCTGGGTGGTCTACACAAATTTGAACTTGGTTGAGGACAGATTGATCAAAAGGGCTGCAACTGAGTAATAGTTGATACAGTGTTGATTGGTGATTGGTGAACCCCAGAAATCCCTGTAATACCTTGTGAGAATCTGGGGGTTGGCCTTAGCGGGATCCATGCTAATGTCCCGGGATGAAATGATGAACCCCAAGAATGGAACCGTCTTTAAGTGAAGGTGAAGTTCTCTGCCTTAACAAACAGCCGATTCTCGAATAATCATTGCAGCACTGGTTGAACATGCTCAGTATATACCTGGAGGGAATGGGATAAAATCTAAATATCATCTAGGTGCACAAGCTTATTAACCATGTCCTGGAGCACGTCAATGATGAGAACTTGGAAGATGTCTGGGGGATTAACTAGCCCAAAAGGCATCAAGCGATATTCAAAATGCCCTGTGTTAAAAGCCGTTTTACACTCATCCCCCTTCCTAATCCACACAAGATTATGTGCATTGTGAAAATCCAACTTTGTGAAGAATTTTGCCCCCCTGCAGCAACTTGAAGGCTAAAGACATCAGCGGAATTGGGTACAGGTTCTTATCAATGATATCATTCAGCCCCCGATAGTCAATGCCCCAGAGCAAACATATACTTTCTCTCCACAAAGAAGAATTCCGCACCCCCTTAGTCAAGTCAAGTCATCTTTATTTATATAGCGCTTTTAACAATACAGATTGTGTCAAAGCACTTAACAGTATCAAACTGGAGGATAGAGTGTCAGTAATGTATAATGATAAGATTAAACACTCAATTTTCAGTTAAAGGCATTTCATTATTGAATTCAGAGATGTCATTGTCTAGCTCAGTTTAGTTTAAATAGTATCTGTGCAACCAAATCGACGATAATCGCTAGAAATTAAATGTCCCCAACTGAGCAAGCCAGAGGCGACAGCGTCAAGGAACCAAAACTCCCTCTGTGACAGAATGGAGAAAAAAAACCTTAGAAGAAACCAGGCTCAGTTGGGGGGCCAGTTCTCCTCTGGCCAGATGAAACCCGCAGTTCAATTCCAACCGCAGCCATGTCAGATTGTGTAAAGGGCTTATCTGATTCCCGTGGTCTTGTCCCGATGGAGCATTTTAATTTATAATTTAATGTATTTGTTATATTTGTGTTTTATTCATTATTTGAAGTTTTTCATTTATATGATTTATTCATTTGCTATAATTGTAATGTATAGTTTAATGAATTTATTGTTTCTCTGTGTATTTTTAAAATATATATTTGTTTGTTTATTATAATTTAAATTTATGTCTCAGGGGCTCTCCGCTGTCGATCAGGGCTGTAGACATCATCTCTTGGTGCTGATCCACCATCTGATCGGATACGGACTGAGAAACAGAATAAGAAAGAAACAGATAAATATTAGGGTAGATGCCATTCTTCTTACGATGTAACGAGTACATCGTGTGTTATGGGGAGTGTTCCCGCTTCCGGTTGATCTAATTAATGCAGCCTAACAATCCTTTAACGGATTTGAATAATAGAAGCATATTAGGGTGTTATGTGTATGCCAGGTTAAAGAGATGGTCTTTAATCTAGATTTAAACTGACAGAGTGTGTCTGCCTCCCGAACAGTGTTAGGTAGATTGTTCCAGAGTTTGGGTGCTAAATAGGAAAAGGATCTGCCGCCCACAGTCGATTTTAATATTCTAGGTATTATCAAACGGCCAGAGTTTTGAGAACACAGCGGACGTGGAGGACTATAATGTGATAAGAGCTCGCTCAAGTACTGAGGAGCTAAGCCATTCAGGGCTTTATAAGTAATTAACAAGATTTTAAAATCTATCCGATGTTTGATAGGGAGCCAGTGCAGTGTTGACAGAACCGGGCTAATATGGTCATACTTCCTGGTTCTAGTAAGGACTCTAGCTGCTGCATTTTGGACCAACTGTAGTTTGTTGACCAAGCGTGCAGAACAACCACCCAATAAAGCATTACAATAATCTAACCTTGAGGTCATAAACGCATGAATTAGTATTTCTGCATTTGACGTTGAGAGCATAGGTCGCAATTTAGATATGTTACCTCTTAGATATACCTCTTAGGATCGAGAAGCGTGGATGAGGCCGGTCTGAGTGAGCCAGATCAGTGGGCTCCACCTGCAGAACAGAAAGAGAACAAACGGGAGACAGAGCTGAACCAAAACAATGAGAGAGCTCCAAGAGATAACATATAGTAGTTGCAGCCCAAGGGGCATGAGAGGACCTTAGAAGTTAAAACACTAGATGATTCCCAGACACTTACAGACTCCTTGGAATAGAGATACTGATGATCTCCTTCAAGGGGTATCCACTGATCAAACTTGTGGAAAGGACAATGGGAAGCCATATTAACATCAAGGAAGTTGCCTGCAGCCCAGGAGTCGACCAACATGGACGCTTGATGATAGGTATTCTGCCAAATGATGACAACAGGCAAGACAGTCCAGAACCTAAAATAAACATAACAGGGAGAAGGGGGGGATTCCTGACAAAATCTTTAAAGTAATAAAGTATGCTTAATATTGCATTTAATATTTTCATCTAGAATATGGGGTGATATGTAAATTTCATAAAAGGCCATACAATATAGATTAGTTTGAGTTAAAAATAAAAGAAGGTTAAGAACAAATTCATGTGCATACACACCTGTTGTAAATCTTCGTATTAAGTGCAAATAATCCACACATTTATGAGTGAATGAGTTTTTCTTTATTCCATGCTGGTGCTTTCCTTTCATCAGCATTACATCAGGAAGGGTCTCCTTGCCCTCACTGTGGAGAGATATGATGTGAGTGAAGAAGATCCTTCCCTCTTTCTGGAACACAAAGCAATCAGCTGCTTCTTAAAGAAGCCCTGGTGCTCTCTAAGATACACTTAACCCGATATGTCTTTCTTTTCACCATAAGGAATCAACACAACATGAGATTGTGTTGAAAAATATGAAGTAATGTCAGGCAGAATCTTAAAATAGCTGGTCCTTGGAAGGCTGCTGAGGTTGAGGAGGGATTTCTCCTCATGTGGGAGTTTCTCTGCAGCATTTCCTCTGTGTACACCCCCGGCTGGATCTTCTGCAGCACAGACACTCAAGTGATTAAAATGTGTTGCTGACACCAATGTGAAGGGAATGGCTATAGGCTTCTTCTGACACAACGTTTGTTCTCAGAGTAAACATCTGCAGAAATGCCCATGGTGTTACATTCTGGGGGAGTCTGAAGGCTTTTGAACAGGCTAAACAAGAATATGAAGATGGAAGAGAGAATTTTGAATTGCACACTTGGGTGGAATGCTTATATAATCAAAATAGAGTGTAGAACGTGCATGTGGATTTCAGCAAAATATTGTTTTTGTGCTTTTCAGAGATAAATAATATATCTAAAATATATATTAGACAGACATCAGCTAAATTACCTGGCATCCAGCACATTGCATTGAATATGTGATGTGTGATACACTGTAAAAAATGATACACTATATTTACTCAATAAAATTGTCAACAGATTACAAGCAGTATTATTAATTAAATTAAACACATACAAATTAATTAGAATTAATTAAATGAGATGCTTACAAATTAACCATACAAAATGAATTTGTAACCCTAACTTCAAAAACATTAAGTAAAATTTAAACAAAAATATTGATTTCACTGGACAAAAAAAAACAAAAAAACAAACAAACCCCACTATGCTAATGAATACTATGCATGCCAGGCCAGTAGTTGGCGATCAAGAAACACTGTGAAAAAATGTAATACGCATGCACATGACGTCACCTTTTTCACAAATTCATGTTTTTGTTGTTTACATGGAGATAATACAGGCATCGTGTTCAAACTCTTGTTTTTTTCAGGCCCCCAAAATGGAGTTATTGAAGACACCTGATGTTAATAAACAGAATCACTGAAGGAGAAAATCAAATGTTTTAGGTTACCATTACGGTGGTCAGTGTTTGATTTAGTTGGGCTCTTGACCCTTGACTCTTTAACATTAGATATTGTTTGGCTTCTGTAATTGAGTTAGACAAGCCAAGAGAAAAGGTGATCGGGTGGTGTTGGTTATATTTTGACATAATCATCATTTGACCTGAATCTCTGAATTAGATTTACTTTGATTACAGCAGCCCTGAAATTCTACAGTATAAGACCTGGAATTTTCTGTATAATCCAAAGGGCGTTTCTTAAAAATTGCTCTGATCAAAAAACGTAGGAGGTAAAAAAAAAAAAAAAGTTCTTTTAGGCACACTATGACATCAAGAATCAGCGTATGAATCTCAAGAACGGTGATAAACAGCATATTCAGATAAACAGATCAACTCTGAACATCACAAAACAAGCTACTAAAAATATCACATAAAACAGCAAAAATAAAAGAAAATAGTCAAAATAAAATAAGTTACTAAGACAATTCAGCTCATAACTTATTCATGCCGCAACGCATGATGGGAGCTATTGATGAGTTTTGATTGGTGGCACCCAGAATGCGCTTCAACATTTGACGGTCACCATTGTTGAGATTCTCATGCTGATACTTGATGTCTGTGTGCCTAAATGAAAGCTTTTTCTTTTTTTTTTTTTTTTAATTATTTGAGCAGAAGAGCTTTTGTAAATCTCTCTGGTTATGCCCTGAACCTTATACTGTATAATCATAGGATGGCTGAAATCGATAAGGTAAATCCAACTCAGAGATTCAGGTCAAATGATGATGATGATGATGATGTCAAAACATTACCAACACCACCCTAACACCTTTTCTCTTGACTTGTCTTAACTGTAGTCTAACTCAGTTATAGCAGCCAAACAATATCTAATGTTAAAGAGTCAAGCAAACACTGACCACTGTAAAGGTAAAACAATTGATTTTCTCCTTTGTGATTCTTTGTTAACATTAGGTGTCTTCAACAACTCCGTTTTGAACACTTTTGAACAAGCTTTTGAACACGATGCCTGTATCATCTGCATGTAAACAACAAAAACACGAATTTGTGAAATGTTGTGACATGAATCATATGCATGCATATTACGCTTTTGCGGGGTGTTTCTTGATCGCCAACTACTGGCCTGCCATGCATAGTATTCATTAGCATAGTATTTTTTATTTATTTATTTTATTTTTTTTGTTCAATGTAACCAATATTTTTGTTTAAATTTTACTTAATTTTTTTGTGCTATTTTACTCATTGTGAATGGATTTGTAAGCATCTCATTTGATTAATTCTAATTATTTTTTTATGTGTTGAATTTAACTATTGCTTGTAATCTGTTGATACAATTGTATTGAGTAAATATAGTGTATCATTTTCTACAGTGTACAGAGATATTGATTAATAGGCCTATGTAAGATAGCCCACATATTAACGCAGACTTGTTGAGTTTTAATGTGCAACGAGCGGTTGTTGGAAAACCCGGAGTGGACAGTGACAAAACGCTTTGAAAGAAGAATTCCAGATTACCCCCTTATTTATGTATTTATTTATTTTATTTTGGTTACTTTATTTTAATTTCCGGTGTGGTTTTTAAAAAGTTTGTATAAAGTTTACTATTAGCCTATACCTATTGCAAGCAAAATACAGAGTTGCTAAAAGTTTTAAAAACGTTTTGTGTTTGGTGGGGTGGCGCATTAATGTAAATGAGATTCGAATTCGAATTCAATTAGAAAATCGGCTATGTGTGAATTAAATTGTCAAAATGGTCGTTTTCAAATCCTAGTTAATAGAGTGTCACACAAATATAATCCTGGTGATTGTTTATCCTCGACTGTCAGGCTGCTATGAAGCTGCGCTCGTGATGAGAGGACAGAGACGCAGCTCTTCATTACTGTAGGAATAAAAGAGGACAGTAATATCTCAGACAGAAGGGAGGAGATTTGCCGACGGCTCTCCTATTGGTTTAGTGCAACCGTGATGGCATTGAGGAGACGGCTTCATACTTTATAAAGCTCCCCGAGAGTGAGGAAACCACTGTGAACTCCTTACAGCTGAAGTGCGCCGAGGAAAACCCGTGATAACACTGAACCATGAGCGAGGTAAGTGCGCCTCTTTACTGCATCAAGACCACATTTAAAGCAGATCTTCGCATCAGATTTTTATTATATAACACGGAAAAGGCTTTTGGGTGCTGTAGTGTGTTGCTGTGAATCCTTGCTCAGCGTAGTTTGATTCACTTTAGCTTCTGTAAACACGAATCTTTTCAGTTGCCGATGGAAACGTGTTTACTTAAATTAACTAATTTCAATTCACATTTGAGGATGACTTCTCACTGACCATTACACTTTTTTTGGACACCATCACACTGAAATGTCCACTTTCTGTAAGGTATTTACTTCCTGTAACAAGCTATAACATCAAAGAAAAAAAATAAAATCTATCAATCATAAATATAGGGAAACTGGGGCTATAGATGTCATACTTTTTAGATTTTGTTTTGGAATCTCCATTTCTGTATAAACATATACTGTACATTAAAGCTTTAGCTGTATAAAGCGTTGAATATTTCCACTGTCATTGCCCTGGAGAGAGTGATACAGTTCATTAAACACACAGTGACCTTTTGCTACACCATCACTCAATAGCAGGGCATGTTATCACTATGGGAACCTTCCATTAAATGGCATATTAAGCTTTTTATTGGCAGTTCAGCAAAATCTGGACAGTAACCTAAATAACGAAACACAAAATAATGAATCAGTAGCAAAACATATAACATGCAAAAACATGTATACATTTATAAAATCATAACTTTTAAAAACATGTGATAACTTGCCCCAATGTGACATTTTTTAAAATCTAGTTGAACCTTGCCTTAATGTATGCCAGTGTGGTTTTACAACAAGAGTATAATGTAGCCTATGGTTTTTACAAAAACATATTGGTATTTTAGTTGGATTTTTTTTTAATGTTTACATTTGAAAATAGCCTTCATGAACTGATAGCCTGCTGTCAGCTTTAATTTGATGATGAAATACATTCTCTTGCCACATATTGCAGTCTACGTCAACTAGTGGAATGCTGGTCTGTTCTGTGTTGTGAATAGCATGGAAAAATAAAGCTAAATGCAAGTAATAAAATCACGCATATGTTTATATGGTTTATGCTGGTCTGTTCTGTGTTGTGAATAGCAAGGAAAAATAAAGCTAAATGCAAGTAATAAAATCACGCATATGTTTGTATGCAAAACCATTGTGACACAGAATAAATTTAGTCAGGAACCCCTGGTCTGTTTCACTAGGAAATCGCTTATCTATCTCAGTGTCCAGTTTCCCTGTTTGTTTGGACTTCCGTCTTTGGTTGAGATTTGTATCCATCAGAAGGGCTGAAAGCTGTAGTGTTTGTGTTTGCTGTGTTGGGTACAGCATAATCTCACTGATTCTCTCTCAGTAAATAGTTAATAAATTTCTAGAGAGGAAGTGCTAATTAACTTCAAAGCCATCTAGAAGTGGTGCAGTTGTGACATCTTTCTCCAGCAACACGAGCTAGGTGTGTGCGATTTCTTGATGTTGTTTTCTGTGACCTGCAGTGCTTTTGAACATGATGTGCCAGATGTAACATAGAGAGGGATGCTAATTATGAGAGAGAAAATTAGCATAAACTCAGCCCTGATTTAAGCAGTCAGGTCATTACCATGCATTCAGTTTGCTTCAAAGTATTAGAGCGTTTAATATCTAAAGAAAAAGCCCAATTACTGTGAGAGCTGTGATCAAACACCATATGCCACATCTTTACAGCTTCTTCTCGTTAGCTTTCATTCTGTGTTTTCTTGTAGAAAATTTAGTAGCAGAAAGCTGTTTATTTATTTATTTATTTTTCTATCCGTCCAAGCATTTTTTGTAATAATTTTTCTCTCAGACAGTGTATGGAATATATATATATATATATATATATATATATATATATATATATATACATACACACACACACACACACACACACACACACACACAAACACACACACACACACACACACACACACACAGTAGTCAACATTGGAAATGGATCAAAAGCATTAAACCAAAATGCAGATCCACCTCAAATGTTGACTACTGTGTATATATATATATATATATATATATATATATATATAAAATGGAAAATATAAAATAAAATAAATATAAAATATATAATGGAAAATAAAATTAACACCGCTTTTTAGGCAGTGTTTTCATTTGCTTTTGTAGGTAATGAGGCCAACTCTATAATACTTAAGATGAATTTAATACCAGGTAATGTTAAAATAATAAAAACCACAACATTGATAGCAGCATAACAATTTGCGTTTGAAGAGGTAACTTTATTAAAATATAAAAACTTGCTGCACCTTTGAATGTCATAAATAAAACATAATGTAAATAAACTGCAAAATAATTATCACAATTTTAATGGTGAACAACTTTAATAATTCTACAGTGAAAACCTGTTAATTGGTTAATAGTAAATTACCTTACTGCCTACAGTAAAAAATTGTAAGACCTAATGGAATTGTGCAGTTTCGGAAGTGAAAAAGAACAAATCATATTATAATTTACTGTGAAAAAATAAATAAATAAAATAAATTGACATTCCTAGAATTCCCAGTGTGACACTACATGCATTTTTTCTTAGCTTTTTGTTTTCAGTACAATCATTTTAGTGTCATGTGTGTTACCATGATGCTACCAATGTTGCTGCAGTATTTTTTACAGTAAAGTTTTGGCTACCACATTTACCGTTTTTTTCCCTCTGTAAATTTATTATTATTATTCAAATAATGCATATAATTTTTATACTGTGTAAACTGTGTAAATTTGTCAGCACATGTACAAAATTTAGTTTTAATAAACAAGTTTTATTAAAACCTTTTACAGTTTTTAAATAAATTTAAATAAATCAACAACAGTTGGTTCCGTTTTTTTAAATTCCATGTTGTTTGAATTGGGGAAATCATAGGGCTCTGTGAATATACTCATCACATGAAGAGAGCTGGAGAGCACAGACTGGGGATAGATCAAGAGCCACACGGCACATTTAATCTGATTTTGACAACTCTTGAAAAACTGCCCACATTACTCATTTCAAAATGGTCTCCACGTCTCTCATCTAATTCATCTCTGACCTCTCCACACATCACTTCCCTCACACTGGATTGCTTTATGACACTCAAAAGGCCTACTGCATTTCTCGGAAGAAGCAAACGGGATGTCAGAAATCTGATTGGACATGTGCTGCCATGAGCAAGAATGTGCGGTGGCATCCAAGATCCCCGCGTTTGCCACCAACTTTCTTTGCCCCTTGCAACTGTCTGATGCAATATTTCCAAAAACGGAAGCTGTTCTCATTTTAAGTTAATAGGAAGTGAGCTTTCATATTACATTAGACAAGCATTTGTGCACTTCACAACAATTGTGATGTAATATTTGACTAATCGTACTAACTAACTATAAATGTTTATTTATATTTATGTAAAATAAATATTTGACTATGATGTGACTTGTTTGAAAAAAAAATGTATGAGAATAATAATATTATGAAATATGAGCATGATAATAAACGCAAAAATACAATGTTGGTGGCTTGTTAAAACTGGAACATGAATTACATAAGACTATAAAAAAAATACTAACACAGTTTCAGAAGTCCACCTCATGCCACTCTAGTGAAGGATTTACTTTTTGCCAATTAGAAGTTAAGAAATCACTGTTGTTATTTCGTTTTTTCCCTCTTTGCTTAAATCTCCAAAGCATAAGCTGTTTCTTTGAACAGTTGCAAATGAAGTAGCCCAACCGCCAGGCAAAGCCGCAGTAAATTTTTAGTTTGGCCGAAGGCATCAACACATCAGCATATTAAGAAGCTTAAGCAAACAGTTTTGTTATCCAAGCTGGATTATGTGAACTTTGCAGTATCATTCTTATAGCTCTGCATGTTTGGTAGTGCTTGTGAAGGCAAGCGTTACTATAACTATTGCTCATACTGAGCGTACTGAGGATTTGTACAAACCCTTAACCCCAAGCATTAAAATTCCTGGACCATCTGTACTATGCACATGAATGATGCTTCAAATCACACGGCTTGTTGAGGGAAGTTGTGCTTTTACTTTTGTAAGTGATTGTAACCACATAGCAACATACTAATAACCACTCGGAAAACCTTAGCAACCGAATATACTGTAGCAGCACCTTGGCTATCACCAACAACAAGCAAATGTTTAAAAAAGATGTTTCACTGAGCATTTCCAGCTTGAATATAATTTTAAGTTAAAGTGTAAAATAACAGCTCCCATAACCAATTAAATGCCTAAAGAACAAGGACCAAAGCATATTTACGGATCTGGTTTTATAATATTCGCTATGCTTATTAGATGCTGCTTTGTTCCATATTATAGCACAGTGACAGGAAGTACATCAAAAAAAGCTATGAATATTTGAGTGGTCATTTACTTCAATAAAAGGGTCATAAATCACCTTCACAATCTACAAACCGACAGACTAAGTGTTGTTATGACAATAAATTGTCCCTGTAATGTGTTAGTTTTGGTTTGATTACCGAGGCAGTATTCATCAATTGCATCAGCTCTCAGCACTGGGTTTATAAGACTCCCTGCTGACTGTACAGCATCTCGCACATGCAATGTAAATATGTAAATTAATATGATAAAACAAACTGACAAGTTTATTAAGCCCCTTGATGGTGAGAAGTGAATTGAAAGGTGATAGCAGAACATTTAGTCAATTGAACAATAAACTGGGTAGAAACAGTTTTAATAAATCTCTCCTCACCAGGGACGTGGCGCCAGCTTGATTGATTTAGCCTGTTATTTATAAGAAATGCTCCCGCTGGTATGCTCTGTGCCCTACATTATAAAATTAATTACATAAATAAGTGGCATGTTTTTTTCCCTATAGATCCACTCCATAATTTTATTCATGTTTTTGCACCAAATATAGCAGAGACCGTATTTACTGAGACTGACCACTGGTGTTACGATCAATGGGAAAAACATGGCAACTCTAGTAAAGACAGTCCCGCCTTCCAAATAAAAGATCCAGTCATAATGTTGGGATCTTTCTGAAGTATTCAGAGTTGTAGGTGCTACACACAGCCAGGTTTCAGTTTCAGTGATGGTATCGATTGGTAACACTATGGTAGTTATGTATACACTGATCTGCCAGAAAATTAAAACCTCCTGCCTAATATCCTGTAGGAACCTTGTGCTCTCTGAATGTGTCTGTGGTTTCTAGCACCAAGACATTAGCAGCAGATACTTTCAGCAATCATTAGGTAGCTGGTACGTGTCAAAGTAACATCTATGTGAATGACAGGACCCAAGGTTTCCTAGCAGAACATTTCCCAAAGCATAACACTGCCTCTGCTGAACTGCCTTCTTCCCATAGTGCATTCTGCTGCCATGTGCCATCTTTTCCCCAGGTAAATGATGCACATGCACCTGGCCATCCACCTAAACTACAAGAAAATGTGATTTATCAGTCCAGGCAAACTTCTTCCATTGCTCCATGATCCAGTTCTGATGCCCACTTGCCTATAGTAGTCATATTTCGGCAGTGGACAAGGGTCACCTTTTATTTATTTATATAGCGCTTTTAACAATACAGATTGTGTCAAAGCAAATGGTCGTCATGGGCACTCTGACCAGTCTGCCCTATATGCAGTAAACTGCGATGCACCTTTCTATCACAGGCAACATTATATTTTTCAGCAATTTAAGCTACAGTAGTTCTTTTGTGTGATCAGACCAGATGGGCTAGCCTTCGCTCCTCACATGCATCAATGAGCTTTGGGCGTTCATGACCCTGGTGCCGGCTCACTGTTTGTCCTTTTTTACAACACTGTTACCACTACATCTAGCCATCAAAAGCTTCGTTCAGACTGTCAGCCCAAATCTGATTTTGTGCATATCTGGAATCGGATTTGAATAACTGACTGTCCACACAGCATATCGCAACTGTTCATATCCGATTTGTGTGTCCATAAGCACTCTTTCGTTTTTACTGAATGTGCATTGGTTTCTATGGTAATGCCGTTGCGTTGTTATGACTACGCTAAAAACAACAGTAACAGCAATACAGATGTTGTCTTACCGTCGCGGTTGCGCTGTAGTATTATTTTGTCGTGTGAGGCAGCGGCAGAAACGCAGGAAGCTTGAATGTGCGGCTTTATTCCGTGATGCTGTCTCCGCTACTTTGCTTTTTTTTTTTTATGGTCTCCGCTACTTTCAAAACACAAAGAGGTATGTATACTAGCAGTATGTTGTTTTTTTCCCCGCTTGACTTGCACTTCGCAACGACACAAGCTTGTTTCTGCAAAGATGTTCAGCATGTTTTCTGCAAAAAAAATCTGACGTGTTTATGTTTTACGTGGCGTGAGGACGTGAAAAAGCTACGCTAAATCCGATCTGACCGTTCAGACTGAAACGGATTTCCAGAAATGCGATTTGAATAGGATTCCAAACCACATACGAATGTAGCTCGAAACGGATTTGCACAAATCAGATTTCATTTAGTTCGTTACCGTTCAGACCATTTAAATATGATTGGATTTCAATCGGATTTGCACAAAAATCGGATTTGGGCTGACAGTCTGAACGAGGCTATAGTCTCTAGATCTTTTTGCTTGTCAAATTTCCCTGCTTGAAACACATGAAATTTAAGAACTGACTTGCTGTCTAAGACATTCCATGATTAACAGGTGCCATTGTACAACACGTTCTCACTCTCAACTCACATATTGAAGCTTGGTCAGGACCACTTGGCGTCACTTTTTGATGCTTAAAGGGGTCATATAATGCCCATTTTCCACAAGTTGATATTATTATTTAGGGTCTTAATGAAAAGTCTGTAACATAGTTTGGTTAAAAATTTTCATTGGTAGTGTAAAAAACACCTTTTTTACCCTGTCAAAAACAGCTCTTGTCAGAGCAAGCTGTATTGTGTCATTCTCCTTTAAATGTTAATGAGCTCTTCTGACCCCGCCCCTCTCTTCCGAGCCACTCTCTGAGGGACTGTTTACTTTAGCCGCATTCATAGTGAAACTTGCTAATTAGCACATTATTAGGAAAGGTGATTTGCAAAGATTCATTTAAAAAACCTTGTACTCACTTCTTCTGGAGGTGAAGCTGGATCACGAATGATTCGTGCGAACATAGACACATTTAGGTAGATCGAGGGCGCATTCCCTTCAGAACAAAACCTAATCCACTTCAGCCGCTCCGATGACAAATGAGTAAATGACTACTGCTATGTTCATTATTACATCCAACAACAAAACACCTCATTCGCTTAGGAGTCATTCTTGTCTACATCTGCTCCGGTGGTGAAACAACTGATGACAGCTCACTCAGGGCGGGTCTGAGGTAAGACAACAGTGCAGTCTGTGCTAAAATGCTACTGTCAATCAACAGTCGTGGGAGGGGCCTCCATCCGTGTGATGTCACACAGACAGACGGCTCGATTTGAGAAAGGGGTAAAGATTTTAGTAGATAAAAAAAAAAAAAAAAAAACAGTGGGTGAATTTTTATCATTATAGGGTGGTTGTGTACACACACTGCCAACACACATTTAAGTTCAAACAACTTGTAAAAGTGGATGTAGAGTTATATGACCCCTTTAAGGTACCTTTAAGGTACATTTTTCGACTTGCAGGGTCCTGCATTGCTTTAAATAAGAAACCCTTGGCATCAATATGCTGACGTGAAAGGTACTGGGAATTTTATGATTAAATTATATATTGGGTATTAATATTGCCATTATTGCATATATGTTGGGGTGTGATTTTTCAATGTAAATAGTCACAACAGTTTTATTTATATTACATTATTTACACATTTATGAGCACGTAACCCAACCCCTGCCCCTAAACCTACCATTTATCAATAAAACACAAGATATAACAGACAGATACAACTACCGTCATAATTTATTCAAAAAGTATTAATATTCCAAGTCTTTTGAGGCAAAACGATTGATTTGTGAGAGGAATAGACGCGATCGCTGTCTCTGTCCGCCGTAAAGCTCTTGTGTGCAGCAAAGAGTATAGAAGATCAAGAGGTGAAACTCTGATGCTTTCGCTTCTTGTCAGTGTAAGTTCTTTGGTGCTGTCTGCGCAAATTAAAAAAATACCGCCAGAAGAAGCCTTACGTCATCCTTGGTTGTGAAATGCTATTGGCTCTTGTATGTCTCGTGACCGATTGCGTCATGCTGTGGGACGGGAATGAGATGTGAGTGCGTTAATGGAGCGGGATCATTTTCAGCGATTAAAACCTTATGTTTTACTCTCTTCTTTGCATAAAGACATCGTATGGCTTCAGAAGACTTTGAATGCAACACGACTTGTTTGTAATGCTTTTATACTGTAATGCTTTTATACTGCAATAAATACCTGTGACTGCACTTATATTTGCCTGTTACGTGTTTTATATTGTTCAGAAGTGGGTATAGGTATGGGGTAGGGCCGGGGTTAGGCACACCAATGAAAGTATAAATTTATATAAAATTATTTACATTTTTTTTTACAAATGCATGCAAACCATTAAATTAAAACACACATCTGAAAGCAATGGAGGACCCTGCAAGTCGAAAAATGACCCAAGCTTCAACATATGACGAGTTGGGAGCGAGAATGTGTTGCATTGTAATATAATCAATGTTATTCATTTCACCTGTCAATGGTTTTAATATTATGGCCGATCAGTGTATATATGGTACTTATCCCATTTAATCCCAAATTTTTCCCAGACATGAAAATATCCAAATGATGTGTCATTAGTAACCCTTTGAAATAATCAATAATTATTAAAAAAATTTTTTTTTGAAAAAATATGTTTTATGGTTGGTCACAATTGTGACTGGTGGGATAATGTGTCTACTGAAATCAAATATTTCTGCAGTCATAAAAATGATTATATAACTAAATAGCTCAGCTATTTTAAACTGTTTGATCACATTCTAGGGTTACTATTATGCATAAAAAAAAACCATATACAACATTGATAGGAATACTGAGATAAAAGACAAAAAATACAACCATCAACATATTTCAAAATTGTTACTTTTTTGTAACATATATCATAAAATGTTTATATTATTGCTACCACTATTACAACATCACTATTGTAACTTATTTCAACAACTGCAATTGGATTTATATTGTATACCTAAGTTCACTGTTATCCCACTGGTCACTATTGTGACCATCAAGATGTTTACTCATTCTATGACCGCACTCAACAAAACTGAATATATGTGAATTCATATAGGCTATTAATACTAGACACCTTAAAGATAATCTGTACCAAAAATCTTTGTCATATCTTTACGTTAACATACTTTACAGCCTCTGTTTTGGAGCTTTGATGCAGCCATCATCTTTTCAAGGTGCAAACAGCAAATAAACTGCTCTGGTCATGTGACAATTTACACTAATCGTGTGAAACTGCACATATTTAATTAAGACCCTTTATTTTTTCCTTATTTGCAGGAAGTGCACTAAAACATCAGTAGTAAGTTTTTTTTTAGAGCTTTACAAATGAAAAACTTTTTTACGGTCACTATTGTAACCGGTGGGATTACTGTATATACCATGATAATTAACGTACATGTTACTCTAAAGTACAACAGCATATTACCATTAGACATGTCTAAACAATATAGTAATAGTTGTTTTTGACAGTGAAAGAATGTTAGGAGTAAAAGAGTGAAAACTGGAGAGCTCTGTGATGAATGATTTTCTGGTTTACGTACTCTTCCTCACAGAGAAAACAACAACAACAACAACAACAAAGGCTCACCTGGAATTGGAATGGGGAAAAAAAAAAAAAAAAAGGCATTTCACTCAAAATGTTACCGTTAATATCATTCTTAACTATTGCACCATGCCCTGATCCAACACCTGAGTAATTTAATGTTGATGATGATTACAGCTATAAGAAAAAGTGCGTTGCTGGGGAATTATTAGTTAACTTTTGTTAAACTGACTTAATCAAAAAGAGGTGATGCTGTTTAAAGTGTAGTTGACGTTTCTGTAATGTAAGACAGGGGATCTGGTGACAGCAGGAGTGGGGCGTTGAGGAAGTGAAATGTTCCCTTGTGGTTTCTGCTACAGCTCACCTGGCAGACTGCTCATAAATCACCTCACCTGTGACAGCTGATATCTGTCACTTCATCTGTCAAACAATCTCGTTCATCTTTAACTTACACATTGCTTCAGTGCTCCGAGCACACAAGAGCTCAGTTTATGATTTCCCTCTCAATCTGTTGTTTTGATCACGAGAATCTTGTAGAACGGTCTAGCTACGTTGCAAAACCTACTGAGTTGGCCTGCTGTCTACAGAGCACACCCACCTATTGTGGAGTCATCATGGACCAGTGTCAGTTTGAAGGTGTTTAACCGCCATTGTGAAGGTTTTCGGAAAGTTTCAAACCACTGTAACAAACTCCAAACAAAGTTAGTTTCAGCCAGATTAAGTTTTGAATTGATGTCATTGCCATTCATTCTTCGATTGAGCATGAACTCATTATTATAGGCCTTTTAAGGTCACCTCACCTCTAAAAACCAGGTTGCTTAACACCAAGTCTTGTATAAAGGATAAGAGATGTTAAATAAGTATATTTTTCACACCATCAGATACTTAAAAATATACTAACTCCATGCTGGACTGACAGATAATCGTAAATTGATTTAATTTTTAACATAGTGTTACATTTTTCTTTTCACTTTTTTTTTTTTTTTTCACTTTCAAATGAGGAGTCTACCTCAGCAGGTCAAACTAAATGTTAAATGTCCTGTTTTATTAGCACATATTTGCATTTGTTACAGTGCATATACTGAACATCCAACTCTGTAACCAAAACATAGATTCTTTTGATTTGTATTATTTTCTAGAAAATGAAAAGCAAGCAAACAAACAAACAAACAAACAAACAAACAAACACAAAAGGCCTCTAAATCAACATGATCAAAACTTTGCTAAAATGTGTTGCACACAATCTAAAAATAACTTAACATGTCAAGACATACATACTGAAATTTTCTAAAAAAAAAATATGTATCAAATAACAGGATTTTATTCAAATATATATTTTTCAATCATCATTGTACTGCATTGCATTATATGCTCTCACAATAAAAACAAAATCACAATATAAAGTGATAACCACTGATCTATAATAGAGCTATAATATGCATGTGTTTGGCGTGCATATAATACGCAGTTTTTGCGTGCATATGATTTGTTGGCATGCATATGATACGCAATTTTCGCATACATATGATATGCATCTACCCCACAACCCTAATCCTACCCATCACTTAGCATATACACGCCAAAGTCCATTTTTGCGTATCAATACCACGAGTTTTTGTTTTTATTTGGCGTACTATTTATACGCACTTTCATGAGATTGGGTTGTATATTCTATTAAACGAATAGGAAAACTTACACTCTCAGAAAAAAAAGGTACAAAAGCTGACACTAGGGCGGTGCCTTTTCAAAAGGTACACTGTGTACCTAAAAGGTCCACATTTGTACCTTAATAGTACATATCATTATCTAAAGTGATATTCATTGCAGCAGCGAACATCAGATTGGTGGACAGCTGAGACACTTCAACATATGGATTATTGTTTCTTGTGAAACACCATAAAATTTGCTTTGAAGTCTTAAAAAAGCTCAATTAGGGAATAAAATAGATGCATCATAACTTATTCAGAGTAATATAGACTTAAAAACATGAAGCTTTATTCCCAAGAAGATGTGTGATAAACTTTGAATTTTAATTAGGGGTGTCAACGTTAACGCGTTAATCTTAATCTTAATATTTATAATCGTTAATATTTAACGCAAATTAATCGTTTGATAAGGTTTGTCCGCAACTTCTTCCTGTCATCGCAGCGCAGAATGTTATCTATCATTGTGTGATGAGGGTGTTGCCAGGGTAGCGGCAAGTGGGCTATTTTGAAAATACAGTCGCGGGAAAAATTACAGAGCCGTGGGTTGCGTTTTTGGGCTACTTTTATAATGTACCATGGCCACCCAAGGTGTATATAGACAAATAAAAATTAAAATAGATCCTTTTACTAATGTGTATTATACTTGGAATGTATACCTGCCAACTTAAGAACGGAGAGGCGGTTGTAACAAACAACGTGAGTTTCAACCGAGCAAACATGTTAAGGCTTTTACACAGCAGAAATTAACATGACAACAGTCACTAAACACTCGTAAACACACGATTACGATAGGATATTTGTATGTGATTTTCTGGAGGTGAATGTGTACATCTGATATGCTAATTTGTGCAGCATATAAAAGGCTATAAATAGCATATTTTAACAACAGTAAACAGCCAAATTCCACATGTGATCGTAAAAGGAAGTTATTACAAACACTCGATGGTGGTTTAAAGTGAGTTCTGAGTAAAAGTGCACTATTAATCATAAATTGTCTTATAAAGCATGATGCTAATGTTAGCTCTAATGCACCTGCAGAACAGGTCCAATTCTTCTTCATAATGCATTTTGTCATAATACTTCATTTAAGGTCGCGAGAATGTTTTGTTGTATTTATTCAGAAATACTTTTGATAATAGTTGAGTAAATGTATACTGGGATTGAAGCGATGTGACTTGGTAAACGTTTTATTGCCAGTTTAAAGGCTGATAATGGCTGAATAAAAACAAAAGAATAATAAGGATTATGTCTCATACCTGGCAGAAGTGTGAAAGGTTCTGTTTCCTTAAGTTTGTCATGCATTTCTTTATTTCAACACATTTACAGGTAAATCCTAGTATTTTAAATTTGTGATTAATCATGATTAATCACAGTCCATGACTGTGATTAACGCGATTAAATTTTTTAAACGATTGACAGCACTAATTTTAATACAATATAGTGCAATATAGGAACAGAGGCTTGTTTTGTAATTTTTGTTGTTTAATCAAATAAATTTCTTCTGCTAATACCAGATATATGTTCATGTTTAATATTTCCTGCATAATTACGTGCATAAAGAACTATGTTTTATGTTCGGTTAATTACCGTGTACAATTTAAATATATATATCACTATATACCCTTCCTGAAAAGACCATAATTATCACAGATATCCTCTGAAGTAACCATTAATTTACATATCCTAATAAAATAATCCTGTTCCACTGATATTATGCAAATTGGGTGATTTTAGCTCAAGGTTTTGGCTGTCAGTAAATAATGCCCAGTGAGGAATAGCAATATGGCAATTTGGCTTCACCGTCTGATGGCAGTTTAGAACGCAATGAGCAGTCTAGTCATTTATGTAAATCAGTGGTGACAACCAATATTTATACACATTTTATGTATGCAGTATGTTACACGGTTATATTTCATTGATTTACATTACAAGCTATCAGAATTTCACCATATAAAAATCAGAAGTTGCACCAAATTGCATATTTATGCTCTTTTAGTTTTTTTCCTTGCTTAAGTATGGGTATGATACTCATCAACAAATATGTGCAAGTTTAATAAACTATATATAACAGGGTTAAATAACTTTGGTAACATGGTAAAATGTTCAAATATTTTTAAAATACAGTGCACTGAATAACAGATTGTAAGATGTTTCATGATTATATAATTGTTGATTAAAACAGTGAAAGATGAGACCGGTGGTAAATAAAGGTGAACATTATGTTAATTGTTATGTCAGATAATAGTACATTTCAATAGTTTCCTAATAGTTTCCGAGTGCTTCACAGAATGCGGATATCTATCCATATCTGTCTAGCATATGTAATAGACTTTCATGTTTGCTGTCTTCTCTTGCAGTTTTTAAAGAGGTTTTAGTTCAAGATCATTTCTTCTTGCACAAAAAGAACATGAGTAATCTGAATGCAGTTTGAGTTTGTGGCCTAATTCCATGTGTCTTCCTCAAATTTTTAATTCACAGTGAAAGCCATGCAGAAGTTCTGTAGACTGCACAATCTACAAGCTCCTAAAATAGCACTACAATGGCTGTGGGGAATCACTTATTTATTCAGCTCATAATTGTATCTTTTGATTTCCATCTTTTACAACTGAAGTAACAGGCATATGTGCAGTTCCTCTTTATGAAACATAGACTAAATTTAGATCCTGATAATTAGATTTAGCAGAATTTAAACTAATAATGTGAAACTTGACTTGACATAGAGCTTTACTAACACCCAATAACACATATACTGCATATGCCTTCATTCACCCGAACCCACACACAATTTATGTCCAGTGCTGAACATTTGTTTTTCTTTCTCTCTCTCTCTGTCATGTGGTTTAATGAGCCACAGTGTTTACATGATTAGGAGAATCAGGTTTCAAGTTGTTTACTTATAGCGGTTTGTGCACATGAATCTTGAATAGGAGAACATACAGCATTGTAACAATGAAAAAAGTGCACATTTCAGCTTTAATTAAGCAGAATAAATGATTTCATGACCCTAAAGTCTTTAGAGCAATTGCATGAAAAATAGCATCTACACTGCATTCCAGAGACTCATCACTAGCATCCTGAAGACAAACTGGATAAATTAGAACTCCCTCGGTGATACAAGTTGCTTTAAGAGAAAGATATATTATTTTTACACTGCCTAGTTTGGGATCTATACAAAATGTATGTATTTTTGAGGCCAGTCTCATGAAAATGCATATAAATAGTACGCCAAATAAAAACGAAAACTCGTGGTATTGATATGTAAAAATGTACTTTGGCGTGCATATAATACGCAGTTTTCGTTTGCATATGATATCTACCCCACAACCCATAGCATATACACGCCAAAGTGTCAATTTTTGCGTATCAACACCACGAGTTTTTGTTTTTATGTGGCGTACTATTTATATGCACTTTCATGAGATCAGGTTGGTAGTTTTGCTTTTGTATGAGGCAGGTTTGCCGTGTCTCTGAAGAGACAGGAGGTTAAGACCAAAAGTGCTGCTAACTTCAAAACAAACCCATCATGCGTGTGAATTGCACAACCTTGTCGTGCCAAGTCAGCTATCTAGGAGAGACCATCGGGCATCAATGTCAGGCATTTAATATTTATGGCAGGAAAATCTGCCTGTCTTCCATGGTTCTGAGCGAGCAGGCAGCCTGAGGAAGCTGTCTCTGGGGCCCTGCTGTTCCCACAGACGCTTCAACACTGATTCTCGCATGATGGTCACAAAACAGCTGCGACGCACCGCCAGCCACAGAGAACGAAGGAAGCGTGTTTGCTGAATACATTTGAGATGAGAGATGCTGAGTGTCTTGGGGTATTACTTTAAAATATTTATTTAAAACCTTGCCGTTGTATCTTGTGTGGAACAAAATGTCATAGAATGTGATTCATTTCAAGGGAAAATAAACCAACAAACATGAACCCTTAAAGCACAATAAATGTATTCTTGCTCTATCAATACTTTTACTGCATATATTAATTTTCTCTAGATTAGTTTCTACATATACATTTTAAAATTTCAAGCTGGATGAATCAACAATGAACAACAGTAGTTATAATTCGATTTTTATATATGAACTATTAACCTAGATTAATTAACACTGTAAAATGTTGTTCATTATTTCGTAATGATACTTAATGCATTAACCAAATTTAATTATTTGAACCTTATGCAGTGTTATATATTATTTATTTTCACTCAAAAAATAATTTATTCAGTAAACTTAATTAAATTTAGGAAACAAATGTTTTTTTCAACAAACTTGATTAACTTAAAAAAAGTAAACCTTATCAACAGAAATTCTTCAACATAAATGATTACATGTAACAAGTAAACAACTTTACTCTAAAACTTTGAACTCTCCCAATTCTGTTCCTTGCAAAGCTCGCTGGAACTACAAATCCACTGTCCGAAAAAAAAAAGATTCACGTAGTCCCAACATACAAGGATTAAGTAAATTTTCATTTTAAAGTTTTGAAAGTAATGAAATTAAATTGCTTTAGCTCATTATAATAAAATGAACAAGCAGTGTATACATACTTATAAATATTCATATTAGCACATATAGATATTTAGTACTAAAAAAAAATAATATAAAAAAATACCAAAAAGTAAGGTTGGGTTTGCACTCCACTTGCACTAATATATTGCAGTGCAAGATTTATTTTTTATTTTTTTTCTGTATGTAACATGCATTTTGAATGAAAGTTTTGGATATCTTGGCTCTTCAGAGAGAGGTCATTGTAATAGCTTTTTAATTTCTATGCAAAACTAGACTTTGCAGCAACATCTATTTAGAGTTTTAAACACTAAAGAAAGCACTTTCCTTCAAATGCGGAGACCATAGCTACATAATTGGTTTTCTGAGCAGTGACCCTGTGTTTTTGCTGAAGGAGCCTCTCTCTCGTGTCCTATGCTTGTGCAAGGAGAAGCCAACAAAAGAAGTGTGTTTACCTTGAACATTGTCTTTTCCGACTCTGTGCTGAGTGGAAACAAGATTGCATGTGCGTCAGACATTCTCTAAAGAAGTCCTCTGTAATTGCCAGCGCTGCGGTTTGATTATGGCTGCAGCCCACAGGGAGTGTGTGTGTGTGCGAGTGCGTTTCTCCTTCTTGTCAAAGCAACATAATTAGAATTTCTTTGCAGTTACTGTAATGTTTTTCTCCACAGTTTGCCGCTTTAGTCCAAACGCCTCTCCGTGCTGTCGTGTGATTGTGGGTGTGAGTGTGAATAGTAAGCAGGGGTTAAACTGGGATTTTGGAGGTTGTGAAACCTAAAAGGTACATTCACACTGGCGGTAACTGAATCGCTGCATTACTGGTTACTACTGTTCTTACTTGCCTATTGCGCCCAGCTGTATCAGGTTGCAGATCGCTTCATTCAGCTTCGTTGTCTGCACTCCCATTGGTCATTGCAGTGTTGCCGCATGGATGAATTACTTAACGGCACATTTGGGATTTCAGAGAGAACACACATTCTTCACTTTGCTCAAAACAAATGCAGCATTGCTACAATGAGTGCCACTAGTGTTTTGTCTCCGCCAAATGAAGTGATTTCAAGTGACTGGCTAGATCAGTATTATTATCATTAAAAATACCTTTTTAAAAATGGAATTTTTGTTAATTATCATGACTCCAACCAGTAACATTTTTTCAAGAAGGCTCTACTGTTAACAGCATACTGTAGTTAATATAACAATGACAAATATTTCTAAAGCATTTATTAATCTTAGTTCAAATTAATTTTACTAATACATTAAAAGTTGTGTTTTTTAGTTAATATTATTTAATGGACCTGAGGTAACATGGACTAAAAATGAAGAGTTGTATATTATTAACCAACATTTACAAAGATTAATATATGTGACCCTGGACCACAAAACCAGTCTTAAGTCGCTGGGGTATATTTGTAGCAATAGCCAAAAATACATTGAATGGGTCAAAATTATTGATTTTCTTTTATGCCAAAAATCATTAGGACATTAAGTAAAGATCATGTTCCATGAAGATATTTAGTAAATTTCCTACTGTATATATAGCCAAACTTAATTTTTGATTAGTAATATGCATTGCTAAGAACTTCTTTGGTCAAATTTAAAGGCGATTTTCTCAGTATTTTGATTTTTATGCACCCTCAGATTCCAGATCTTCAAATAGCTGTATCTCGGCCAAATATTGTCCGATCCTAACAAACCATCCATCAATGGAAATATTATTTATTCAGCTGTCAGATGATGTATAAAATTAATCTCAATTTCAAAAGATTGACCCTTATGACTGGTTTTGTGGTCCAGGGTCACATTTAGGGTAACAAATGTATTGCTCATTGTTAATTAATATTAGTTAATGTGTTACATTAACTAATGGGGCCTCATCTTAAACTCAACTCAAACTGAATTGTCATACAATAAAAAAAAAAACTATGAAATCTACACTAAGTTCAAAGGATAGTATTAAAACAAACAAATAAAGAACAAACTTCAAAACTATAAAAACACTGACATATATATATATATATATATATATATATATATATATATACACATAACCCTAAGTGCTATTTATACCTTTGGCCTTACTAGAAAATAGAACAAGTCTTTACTGTGAAATTGGCCTTATATTTAATAATAGTTTTAAAAATACACAAATTGTGGCTATAAAACATGTCAGAATGATACACTAGTTTCAGTTTCACAGGATGGGTGTTGTATGACAGAAGGATCACCCCTATAAACATTCATGGCTGGTAAATTATCTTTGTACACGTAGGCAGGTGTAGCAAAAAGTAATTTTTGGACCCTGTCTATAGTATATCACTAGTATATGTTTTAAATGCATGAAAGCTTTAATTAAAAAGAGTTGAAGGAAACATTAAACAGATTGGTTGTTTCTGTGCCTGTGTCTGCATTGCATGAAAGGACATGCAGGTCGCCTGAGCCCCTCACATCAAAGCACTACAAACACTGTTTGAAATTCAGTGAAAGTGCAGTTAATAATGCAGGAGAGGATGTGCCCAGGGAAAACATGTTTGGTGATGCCTTCTCGCTCGCTCAGCTGTTTAACTGCACGACATTTTCCTGATATTTCTGAACGTGACTTCAGGGCCAAACACACAGTTTGGTTTGGTTTGGTTTTGGTGGATAATCAAATATCGTCAAGCAATTTCTGCTGCCAAAAAGTGATGCATTACTGCACTGATGTTGTCTAAGAAGAATCGAATCTGTCTGACTGAGCAGGCTGAAAATTTGAAATGGGCTGGAAATTTCCTGAAAAATCATCAAGAGAACGTGTATTTATTTTATTTAACTTTTTTGTTATGTTTATTTGGCTCGAAATCTATACTGACAGCCCATGCTTTTCTCTCCTATTTTGTTTTTAAATATATTTTTAATACAATTCTTAGCATTCCTTTTGCAGTCATAACTGTCATAAACACAGCATTTTCACTTACTTTTTAAGCCACAGGCCTCTAATACTCTTTATCCTATTGTTATATAACTTCTCTTGCTAGGTTACATATTAAAAGAACACACTTTTAAGAAGCCCTTCCCAACTTTTTTGAGGACATGTACACACTTTTCTCTTAAGGAAAAGCTATGTGGGATTTTCCCCTAAATCCTCTTTCAAAAATATCATACACTATAACAAGAATGATGTTTGATGTCAAAGGCAACACACAGAGAAAAAACATGTATAAATTCATTTCATGCTTTTAAGAACACTAGCCATGTTTATGTGCTACAATGCAATAACATATTTACATATTTATATTCAACTTAAATATTAAATATGTTGACTGGGAGGAAAGGGCACTTTGTCTGCAGTATAATAATACACATGATATCCAGTTTTAAAAATAAAATAAAACTCCATCATAAAATAAATAAATGAAGTTAATAAAAACATATAAACAGTCATGCAAAATTATATTTCTTTTATATTAACAGTAGTGAATTTTTTTTTCTCTGCAGACAACTTGCAATTTAAGAAGCAGGGAAGTGCTAGAGTGTTATAAAATAATGCATTTTATAATGCAATGTTCTTAATGGAAGCATAATTTTTTATTTTTTTCTTTACAAGTGAAATATGACTGGTGACTTGTGAGAGAGGTAGATTTGTATATTTAAAGGAATAGTTCACCCAAAAATTAAAATTTTGTCATAATTTCTCACCCTTATGTCGTTCCAAACCTGTATGAGTTTCTTTCTTATGTTAAACATAAAAAAATATATTTAGAAGAATGCTGGTAATCAAAGAGTTGATGGTCCCCATTGACTTCCATAGTATGTCTTTCCCTACTATGGAAGTCAATGGGGACCAACAACTGTTTGGTTCTTTAGAATTCTTCAAAATATCTTCTTTTGGACATAAGGGTGAGAAATGGTGACAAAATGTTTATTTTTTGGGTGAACTATTCCTTTAACAAACCTTCTCTCCATGTATTTAAACTGGCTTGTAAAATGATTATTGAAAGTTAAAAACATTTTAATTTAGTTCTGTTCTCTTATTCCATTCAACAGAGGCAAGGATCCGGAGCAGCCGGTGGCAACAGCAAAACCTCTGGGGCACAAGGTACTGAGAAAACACTCCACACCAGAAATCGAACACATCTCAGACCTTTAATCATTTTACGGAAGCTTTTACAGTGAATACAAATAGTATGTCCCAGGAATTCTTTTTCGTGGAAGAGAAAAGATTCATCTTGCTGTTGAGTTTACCCCAGACAACCTTAAGCGTACAGAGAAGCCCAGTATCCCATCTGAAATCTTCCGGCATAAGCATTCTAAAGTATTCCCTGAAGTGTCCCACCAAACAAAAATGTTCTGTGCTGTGCTCACTGAAGGAAGAAAGAGTCTGGTAAGCATTTTAAAAATGTGTGCCTGTGTATGAAAAAAAAAAAGGCTGAAGAAGGAGGTAAAAATGAAAAGGGTTGAAGTAATGAACACGCTCCCCAGTGTTTTAGCTGCACGCTCCTATGAAAAGGCCAACTAAATGGATCTGAACCAACAAATTGGCCCATACATCTTAAATCAGACTTAAAAGACTTGAGGGTTTTTGTGTTGTTGGTTTTCTTCCTGATGAAGTAATGCTCTTGAGGTCACTGAAGTCCTGTGGAGAGCTGAGTACAGAGCTTATTGGACAAGGTGTAAGAACTGCATCTCAAAGGATGCTGATTTCACTGAAGCTTGAATCTTCACGGAATTGCGTGGCTTTATTGCAAATGATGCTTTAGACACGGGAAACATAAATGTAGTGCAATGCTACCACCAACTCTTACTTTAATATTAGGCATGATATACTACATACAGAATTCAAAAGCTACTGCTAAATCCAAATTCAATGGCCCCAAAAAGTATTTGGATACTTAAAAATAGCTTATCCAAAAATGATTACATTCTGAAAATGTACGCACTCTCAGGCCATCCAAGATGTAGATGAGTTTGTTTCATCATCAGAACAGATTTGGAGAAATTTTGCATTATGTCACTTGCTCACCAATGGATTCTCTGCAGTTTAATGGGTGCCGTCAGAATGAGAGTCCAAACAGCTGATAAAAACACCACAATGATCCATGAGTAATCCACACACAATTCCAACACAACTGTTGCTTCTGGCCAAAATATCAGTCCAACGCTTCCTTTAATGAAAAAAGTCCATTCCCTGTTGTCCTCTCACACCAAAATCCACTGACATACTTATTTAGAACTGTTTCGTCCTGTTTCTGTTTGTAAACAGTGCTTGATCTGTGGATATTTCTCTCCTGATTCAGGCGAGATGACTTTTTCACTGGAGAAAGCAATATTAACGATAGAGGACTTTTTGGCCAGAAGAAACAGTTAGAAGTAAAAAGCGTCATGTGGATTACTTGTGGATTATTGTGATGTTTTTATCAGCTGTTTGGACTCTCATTCTGATGGCACCCATTCACTGCAGAGGATCCGTTGATGAACAAGTGATGCAATGCTACATTTCTCCAAATGTCTTCTGATGATGAAACAAACTCATCTACATCTTGGATGGCTCGAGGGTGAGTGAATTTGAACAAATTTTAAATTTTTTGGGTGAACTATTGCTCTAAGCCACATAGAAATGTTCGGTTACACTTTATTTTACGGTGTCCTTGTTACAGTGTAATTATACATTTAAGTATTGAGTAATATTAATTATCTTCATGTACTTACTACAGGGTTAGGGTTTGGCTTAGTATTACTTGTATGTAATTCTGCATAATTAATTGTTATTATAATAGTAAGTACACGTAGCATGTGTAACAAGGACACCTTAAAATCAAGTGTTACCAAATGTTCTTGCATTAGAAACAAAATATCAAATCAAGCAAACAAATGATGCTAAGCTTTTTCCATAATTAATTTCTCAGCAACCAATTCAATACAACGAACACTGCTAGAAAGTTGCTTTCCCTGCACTCAATATCCTGCAGTACAGGAACTTGTAATATTTCTAGGAGGATGGGAAGAAAATACTATTGAAGCTATTGATGTGCTTCTACCCACTCATGTGCAAGAGCAAGGACGTTCATACACAAAACTACAGATTCATATGCATGCAAATGCATCTATTCATCCTGCTTGCCTTTGTGAAGAAAGCCATGCAGGGAAGCTATACAGGCACATCCAGCCAGTGACAGCATGTAATGCTGGTCTAAAAGGAAAATGCATGTATTAAGAGAGAAGGCATGTTAATATCAAAAGGAATAGAAAATATATTATACAAAATAAATGAGTTTCTTTGGAATCATTAAAATGGGGAATTACATGTGATGTCTTCATAAGTCCATATGCACAGAGAAGATTTGACCAATGAGTTTGTGGTTTACTGTGGGCATTTGTAAAGGTACAAAATGCAACATTAAGTCCTAGCTAGTTCTGAGGCATTTGAACTTGAAGTTGCTCATGGAGGAAAATTGTTTTGGTAATTACGTGAATTGGGTTTCGTCTCAACTGAATGATTATGTCTGTTATTTCTGGTCAGTATGTATTGCAAAAAAAAAAAAAAAAAAGTAAAAAATAGTAATTGATCTCATTGATGTGTGTAAACAAAGATAGGAAAACGGTGAGAAAACCTCTCATGTATTGACTGAAACATGAGGCCTGCACTCTCTAGAGGTATATTTAAAGGATCTTTCCTTTCTCACTGTGCTTAACGTCTATGTCAAGGTTTTCCTCCTCCCTTGCTTAAATTGCTATTGAATTTTCCAACAGTCTAATGTGTTGTTTCATCTCAGAGGTATTCACTATTGAGCATTGATTTTACCAAAACAACACATAACCTTCACATCTTGTACTTTCATGAATAATGCCTGAAACTCTTTTACAATCATGCTGTACAAAAACATATGTCCTGTTTTATTTTGCATTCACTTTATATGAGGTTCACAGTTTTCAATCTTGAATCAAGACGTGATTTTAAAACCCTAATTTATGTTTAATTAATTTATTTCAAATGAAAATGAATGTATTATTGAAATCTTTGAGTAATAAAATAAAGGATGTAATAAAAAAGACACCATTCATACCTTAAAAGATAGTAGTTTGGCACCAGATATTGATTAGTAGTTACTGATAAATTTCAAATAAATGACAGAAACAGTTCTATTACAATAGCAAGGCTGAATGGATTATTTTGCTTCTCTTTCCACCATGCTCTAGAAAGATTCAAAACAGTATGACTTTTTGAGAGTCACAAGTTTATGAAACATTTCAGAAGGAGACAAATCATGTAGGTTGAGTGCAAAATAATTTTGTTAGATAATAGTTTTTTTCATCCACCTACATTTATGCAAAAAAACAAACAAAAAAACGTTACTATACATACAGTTACCTGGAGATTCCAGCTGAAAAGAGCACTAGTGGACGCAATACACCAACAATTTTTATTCCTTTTCACACAAATGATGATAACAGTGATTAATAGATTATCACTGTAATCAGATTGACAGATTATTGATTAAAATTATTGACCTCAAAACAATTTTACTACAGTGCATGATTTGTAAACTAATACATTTTTAATGCTTACATCGCTGGCTTTTCTGATTTTGTAAACTTGCTCAGTAGCTCACCTGGTACAGCATTGCGCTTAATGCAGAACACTCCTGTAAAAGAACCAACCGTAACATAACAAAACAGTTCCAGATTGATGTTAATCTGTTCCAGATCAAACTAGCCGATCGCTAGAAGTGACATTTATATTTTTTTTGCAGAAATGTTGACACAAGCATGCTTTTCCAATGACTCTGGGTTGTATACTGTAATTCTTTCTCCAAATCAATATGAGCTGTTTACCTTATTTTAATGAAGTAATGTTACAACTACCCACCTGAGTGAAGATGACATTTTTTGTAATGTCTTACAATATATGTCTGATGAGAAATATGATGAGAAAACATTTGCCCCTAGGTCATCATGTGATCAGTGAATATAAAATATAAAAAATGTATATAAAATAAGCTAAAGCCATAGCAACTGCCTGAATATTCATTATGTTTTTGGCAGAAGGGGGCACTTTGGTGTGAATTGTGAGCACAGCTGGAAACAAGAACTGGACTGGAAATGTATGACAGTCTGTCTCCAGTGAATTCTGTTCTGATGGCTTCTGTACATCATGTGCATTTAGCTTGCAGGAAGTTTTAGACCAGACGTGCTTTTGTTCCAAAAGCGCAACAGCACTATGTATGTGTGCTTAGATGACATTGTGAACAGCTTTCTAGAAATGATTCAAAACTCTTATCTGCAGAACTTGTAAAGAATGGAAGTAATATTTTAACATTTATTTTTTGGTGTTTTAACGCCAGTATTAAATAAGTCATAAGTAATGACCACACAAAGACATATTTATATTTTTACCCTACATAGGAAAAGAGGTTTGGAGACTGGATATATGGATGGTTTGAAAATGCAAAATAGCTATAACAACATGAAACGCCCCTGTTAGTAGGTGACAAACTTGTAAAGGAAATCTGGTGTTTCAGTTAAAAACAATTAAATCAATTAACAGCTCTATTTATAATTTTATTTTTGTTGGTTATTTGAAATATGTTATTAAAACGTAAGCTTTGCCAACAGTCTTGGTTATTTTGGTCTTTCTCCATTAGAGCAAATAGGAGCTGTACTTGCATGCCTAGAAAGTAGCTGCCCTGGATCATTATCATGATGGCCGCCAAGTGAACTGACAGGCTACACGATACTGTGCTCTCATCTTAGTTCTCAATATTAATGCGGCACTGCTAGTGTACTGTATGTTGTATTAATGTTCTTTTTGCCATTTGACGTGTGGAATTTGTCTTGTCCTTCCCTTCACCAAAACAATTACCAACCAGTACAGTAAACATCTGCATCATAGTGTGTGAATATATTTAGAAACTGACATTATGTCATTGTGAAAGTGTTGGTCTCATGTAGTAACTTCTTTTTCTATGCCCAGATGCGTCTAAGAAGGACATCCCCGAGGACTTTGACATTGACATGGATGCCCCTGAAACCGAGAAGGCAGCCGTCGCCATTCAATCGCAGTTCAGGAAGTTCCAGAAGAAGAAGAATGATGACAAGTCGTAGTTGCCAGCGGACGACTCTGTCCGTATGGCCCCATCAGGACAGCATGGTTTGATGTTGCATGTAATAGAATCCATTCTGTATGGACTCAAGGGAGGGAGGGAAATCAAGGTCGTAATCTGTCAATCACTGATCTGACCTGTTATTTTACTGCTGTAACTGTGAATTCTGTAGTTTATATCGATTTTGGTTCTAGCTTTATTCTCCATTCTAGCCAAGAATATCTGTTATACTATTGGTGCATGATTTTCTTTTTTACCTCAAAGAGCTGGATCGCCGGCCTGTCCTTTATTTGTGAAAGCACAATATGTTTTCATTTTGAACTGCTTACGAAATTGATTTTAGTCAGACACCGCGAGCATCACGTGTATATAAATATAGAGCAGAACTTTATTTTTGTTTCACGCCGTTAGTCCTCAGCTCATGAAATGCTTTGGCATACATTCTCATCCCAAAATAGCTTGTCTTTTGAAACCCATATTGTTGAATAATTCCCAGCTTATCTTCCCAAATCCCCACCGTGTGCTCGGTTCTCTTTATTGATTCATGATGTTGAATTCAATGCTGGATGAAATGACTTGAGAGCGTGTTTGATTGTCTAGTTTGCTGTGGCATATCATAACCTTTATGTTCATTTTCTTCCTTTGCAAAGGATCATGGCACAATCATTGGCCAAATCAAACACTCAATGATTTCTATCTCACCTCAACTCATATCTCAACTCAGTCTGATTGAAACAAGAAACTATTAATAAACATCCTTGAGTCTCTGGAAATAAATACTGCATTGTCTTTTAATTGAAACTCAATCTTAAAGCAGGATCCTGTTCTTGAATAAATGAAATAATATGATAAACTATCAACATGATGTTTAAAATAAAAGACACATGAAAATTACAAAGCACATTTCAGTGTTACCTTATAAAAGGGATAGCTCACCCAAAAATCAAAATTTCACCCTGATGTTCAATTCCAAAGCACAAAAGAAAATATCATGATTAACCTAAGACATTTTTGAAATTTTTCAAAATGTCTTTTGTTTTTTACTCAAGAAAGAAAATCATACATGTTTGGAACAACACAAAGGTAAGTAAATGACGTGAGGATTGTCATTTTTTGGGTGAACTATCCATACTAGTCAGTTGTATTTCTTAAAAATATCTGTGTGACATTTGGATTATTCTAAGGTAACGGTGTCATTTGCACCCCATTTGTGACCCTGGACCACAAAACCAGTGTTGTGTAAATTTTTTCGAAATTGAGATTTATACGTCTGAATAAATAATATTTCCATTGATGTATGGTTTGTTAGGATCGGACAATATTTGGCCGAGATACAGCTATTTGAAAATCTGGAATTTGAGGGTGCAAAAAAATAAAAATATTGAGAAAATCGCCTTTAAAGTTGTCCAAATTAATTCTTAGCAATGCATATTACTAAACAAAAATGACGTTTTGATATATTTACAGTAGTAAATTTACAAAATATCTTCATGGAACATGATCTTTACTTAATATACTAATGTTTTTTGGCATAAAAGAAAAATCTATAATTTTGACCCATACAGTGTATTTTTGGCTATTGCTACAAATATACCCCAGGGACTTAAGACTGGTTTTGTGGTCCAGGGTCACATTTGTGTCTCTGTGACAAACTATTGATATAATCAACATTATATGGATGTTAGTCACATTATTTGATAGATAAAGTTTTTGATGGGTTTATTAGCAATTTTATCATCTTTATTATTATTTCATTGTTTACACATATACTGACCTCGTCTAGCTCAGCTTTTAAACTCACTTTACCACATTTAAAAGAGCTTTTTCACAGTATTTGGAAAATTTGTGTATATGTGTAATTAGGAAATTCCCAATAAACCAATAAATTCCCAATAAACCAAGACATATTTTTTTGCCTGATGTTCTCTTGTGTAAATAATGAATATACCAGATATTGCCATTTATTATGCTGCATAGATTTTAATCTGTCATTATTAATGAGACTTATATATATATATATATATATATATATATATATATACATACATACACACACACACACACACACACACACACACACACACACATATATATATACAGTGGGTACGGAAAGTATTCAGACCCCTTAAATTTTTCACTCTTTGTTATATTGCAGCCATTTGCTAAAATCATTTAAGTTAATTTTTTTCCTCATTAATGTACACACAGCACCCCATATTGACAGAAAAACACAGAATTGTTGACATTTTTGCAGATTTATTAAAAAAGAAAAACTGAAATATCACATGGTCCTAAGTATTCAGACCCTTTGCTGTGACACTCATATATTTAACTCAGGTGCTGTCCATTTCTTCTGATCATCCTTGAGATGGTTCTACACCTTCATTTGAGTCCAGCTGTGTTTGATTATACTGATTGGACTTGATTAGGAAAGCCACACACCTGTCTATACACAGTAAAACCTCCAGTGTTAAATCAACACTCCCAGTGTATATATAATCCACACTCAGAGTGTTAAAAAAGTAACACTGAAGCAGTGTTAAAGCTAATGAGATAATTAGTGTAGTAATTGAGTGATGATTGAGCATTAATGAAGAACACCTGCTGTTAACAAAGAAAAAAAGAGACGAGACGAGCAGAAATACAAGAACTACAACTGAATTCAGCCACAGCCTTCGATGAAATCAACACAAGATAAAATAAGACATTAAATCTCTCAAGATCTCAGCAGAGGATGATTAAACAACTCCATAAAGAGCATCACCAGCTTCACACGTTACTAACCAGATTGACTTTAGATGTTGATGTTTTAGTTTTGTTTGAATTACCATTATCGAGGTCAGTGTTTGCTTTAGTTGGGCTCTTGACCCGTGACTTAAAACAATACAATTACTTTGGCTGCCATAACTGCATGTTTGTTTAGACATGTTAGTTATGGCGTTCGGGTGTGGATGGTTGGACTTTCATAAAGAGGTCACCAGCATTTAGTGATTTCCATAACTGATTTCATTCATAGCATCATCATCGATTGATTAAAATTTTTGGCTTTGTTCACATATAATGTAAAGCTTGAGCCATCAGTTTTAAGATTAATCTGAAAAACTTTCAAAAGTAAATCGGCACTAGAAGCTTAAGACTGCATTATCATACAGACATCAAGACTCAGCGTAAGAATCTCAACAATGGTGACAATCAACAAATTCAGATAAAAAGATCCTCTGTGAACATCACAAAACACGCTGCTAAAAGTCACAACAAAATAGCAAAACAAAAGGAAATAGTAAGAATAAAAGAAAATACTAAGACAGCTGCATAATTTATTCATGTCGCATTGCATGCTGGGAGCCATGGATGAGTTTTGATTGGTGCTCCCAGAATGCACTGCAACATGGAGCTTTATGTTGATTGTCACCATTGTTGAGATTCATATGCTGATTCTTGAAGTCTGTTTGATGAAGAAAAGCAAAACTTTCAGTGCAGAACAAGTTTCAAAAGTCTTTCAGATTAATATTAAAACTGTCAGATGTTAGACTACGTATATCATAACCTCAATAACAAAGTTAACTAATAAATCTACCAGTGACTATACTCCAAATTACATCAGTTACTTAAGCCACTATGCGCTGATTACAACTTTATCGAAACGTAACCAGCCCTGATCTCATTTTCTCTTGGCTTTTTTTATTTTTTGCCATAACTATCAGGTCTAAACAAACACACAATTATGGCAGCCAAAAAAATTATAATGTTTTAAGTCAAGGGCCAAGAGCCCAACTAAAGCAAACACTGACCTCGATAATGGTAATTCAAACAAAACTAAAACATCAACATCTAAAGTCAATCTGGTTAGTAACGTGTGAAGCTGGTAATGCTGTTTATGGAGTTGTTTAATCATCCTCTGCTGAGATCTTGAGAGATTTAATGTCTTCTTTTATCTTGTGTTGATCTCATCGAAGGCTGTGACTGAAGTCAGTTGTAGTTCTTGTATTTCTGCTCGTCTCGTCTCTTTTTTTTCTGTTTTTTTCTCTTTCTTTCAGTGATTCAGTTTGTTAACAGCAGGTGTTCTTCATTAATGCTCAATCATCACCAATTACTAAACTAATTATCTCATTAACTTTAACACTGCTTCAGTGTTACTTTTTAACACTCTGAGTGTGGATTATATATACACTGAGAGTGTTGATTTAACACTGGAGGTTTTACTGTGTATAAGACTTTACAGCTCACAGTGCATGTCAGAGCAAATGAGAATCATGAGGTCAAAGGAACTGCCTGAAGAGCTCAGAGACAGAATTGTGGCAAGGCACAGATCTGGCCAAGGTTACAAAAAAATTTCTGCTGCACTTAAGGTTCCTAAGAGCACAGTGGCCTCCATAATCCTTAAATGGAAGACGTTTGGGACGACCAGAACCCTTCCTAGAGCTGGCCGTCCGGCCAAACTGAGCTATCGGGGGAGAAGAGCCTTGGTGAGAGAGGTAAAGAAGAACCCAAAGATCACTGTGGCTGAGCTCCAGAGATGCAGTCGGGAGATGGGAGAAAGTTGTAGAAAGTCAACCATCACTGCAGCCCTCCACCAGTCGGGGCTTTATGGCAGAGTGGCCCGACGGAAGCCTCTCCTCAGTGCAAGACACATGAAAGCCTGCATGGAGTTTGCTAAAAAACACCCAAATAAGATTCTCTGGTCTGATGAGACCAAGATAGAACTTTTTGGCCTTAATTCTAAGCGGTATGTGTGGAGAAAACCAGGCACTGCTCATCACCTGTCCAATACAGTCCCAACAGTGAAGCATGGTGGTGGCAGCATCATGCTGTGGGGGTGTTTTTCAGCTGCAGGGACAGGCCGACTGGTTGCAATCGAGGGAAAGATAACAAAAAAAAAAAAAAGGGAAAGATATACCAAGTACAGGGATATCCTGGACGAAAACCTTCTCCAGAGTGCTCAGGACCTCAGACTGGGCCGAAGGTTTACCTTCCAACAAGACAATGACCCTAAGCACACAGCTAAAATAACGAAGGAGTGGCTTCACAACAACTCCGTGACTGTTCTTGAATGGCCCAGCCAGAGCCCTGACTTAAACCCAATTGAGCATCTCTGGAGAGACCTAAAAATGGTTTTTCTTTTTAATAAATCTGCAAAAATGTCAACAATTCTGTGTTTTTCTGTCAATATAGGGTGCTGTGTGTACATTAATGAGGGGGAAAAAATGAACTTAAATGATTTTAGCAAATGGCTGCAATATAACAAAGAGTGAAAAATTTAAGGGGTCTGAATACTTTCCATACCCACTGTGTATATATATATATATATATATATATATATGGTGTAGGAGATACTTTGATAATATTTTCACTTTGTAATTGCTAGTAAATTTCACATTTACAAAGAAACAGTGAATTAAGCATGATATTTTGAAGTAGAAAGTATTCTCTTGTAAAACGCACGCCTATAATCTTTATTTCCAACAAGTTTGTTCAATGCTTCTTCAAATGTCTCTACATCAACATCTGGTGAATTGCTTTTTTCAAGATAAATTAATTCAGGTTTTCTATCCAATAGCTTATCTAATCTCAGTTCATTTACAGAATGAAAGAATGAACATTTCTGTTATTCTAAGAAAAGATCCATAAGACCTGTTTAAAACATCTCAGTCTTTAATTTGCATATTGTATACTGATATCAGAGTCAAAATGGCCGACAATAATTGGGCCATCTCCCCTCAGCAAATTCTATGTGAAAGCACTTTCAGAAAGAATAGAGCACCTATCCTTCAGATCTGGTGAAGGTCACACATTGCACTGAGTAATATATTATTTACACTGAATCCTCTCGTGTACTTGAGCCCAGATCCCCTCATCTGTACACACATACACACCTCTGTACTGAGGAGAGATCCATGAAGAAACACCCTCAGAAAGATTAAAGGCCCAGCACAGGGAAATAATGCCATCTGTGGAGCTGATAAGAAGGGAAGAGCTAGAGAAGCACTGAACACAAATCCCAGATAGCAAGCAACCATTGAATCAATGTTAAAAATAGCTGATTTGTCAATGTTAATGGGACTGAATTAATATCACTTTTAATGATAAATTAATTTTGGGATGTCACCCAAAAACAGGTCACAGGTTTCTGATACAGTTGCAGGTACCATAAAAAACATTTATGCTTTTTAGTTTTTTGAATGAATCATAAAACCTGTAAATCAGTCAATAAAAATGTGACATGTCAGTAATTAAGCTTTAGCTTTTAAGTGGTTTGAGTGGTCAGCCTGTCTGCTTACTGAAACTGAACACACTGCTACTGTCATGGTCCTTTTAACAGGCAATTGCAAGTCAAATGCTTATCATTAGTGCAGTCCCTGCTGAAAAATCCAGCATAAACCAGCATGGATTCCAAGCTTGTCCATGTTGGTATAGTGCTGGTTTAGGCTGGTTTATGATAAGATAGAACTTTTGGCCTTAATTCTAAGCGGTATGTGTGGAGAAAACCAGGCACTGCTCATCACCTGTCCAATACAGTCCCAACAGTGAAGCATGGTGGTGGCAGCATCATGCTGTGGGGGTGTTTTTCAGCTGCAGGGACAGGCCGACTGGTTGCAATCGAGGGAAAGATAACAAAAAAAAAAAAAAGGGAAAGATATACCAAGTACAGGGATATCCTGGACGAAAACCTTCTCCAGAGTGCTCAGGACCTCAGACTGGGCCGAAGGTTTACCTTCCAACAAGACAATGACCCTAAGCACACAGCTAAAATAACGAAGGAGTGGCTTCACAACAACTCCGTGACTGTTCTTGAATGGCCCAGCCAGAGCCCTGACTTAAACCCAATTGAGCATCTCTGGAGAGACCTAAAAATGGTTTTTCTTTTTAATAAATCTGCAAAAATGTCAACAATTCTGTGTTTTTCTGTCAATATAGGGTGCTGTGTGTACATTAATGAGGGGGAAAAAATGAACTTAAATGATTTTAGCAAATGGCTGCAATATAACAAAGAGTGAAAAATTTAAGGGGGTCTGAATACTTTCCATACCCACTGTGTATATATATATATATATATATATATATATATATGGTGTAGGAGATACTTTGATAATATTTTCACTTTGTAATTGCTAGTAAGTTTCACATTTACAAAGAAACAGTGAATTAAGCATGATATTTTGAAGTAGAAAGTATTCTCTTGTAAAACGCACGCCTATAATCTTTATTTCCAACAAGTTTGTTCAATGCTTCTTCAAATGTCTCTACATCAACATCTGGTGAATTGCTTTTTTCAAGATAAATTAATTCAGGTTTTCTATCCAATAGCTTATCTAATCTCAGTTCATTTACAGAATGAAAGAATGAACATTTCTGTTATTCTAAGAAAAGATCCATAAGACCTGTTTAAAACATCTCAGTCTTTAATTTGCATATTGTATACTGATATCAGAGTCAAAATGGCTGACAATAATTGGGCCATCTCCCCTCAGCAAATTCTATGTGAAAGCACTTTCAGAAAGAATAGAGCACCTATCCTTCAGATCTGGTGAAGGTCACACATTGCACTGAGTAATATATTATTTACACTGAATCCTCTCGTGTACTTGAGCCCAGATCCCCTCATCTGTACACACATACACACCTCTGTACTGAGGAGAGATCCATGAAGAAACACCCTCAGAAAGATTAAAGGCCCAGCACAGGGAAATAATGCCATCTGTGGAGCTGATAAGAAGGGAAGAGCTAGAGAAGCACTGAACACAAATCCCAGATAGCAAGCAACCATTGAATCAATGTTAAAAATAGCTGATTTGTCAATGTTAATGGGACTGAATTAATATCACTTTTAATGATAAATTAATTTTGGGATGTCACCCAAAAACAGGTCACAGGTTTCTGATACAGTTGCAGGTACCATAAAAAACATTTATGCTTTTTAGTTTTTTGAATGAATCATAAAACTGTAAATCAGTCAATAAAAATGTGACATGTCAGTAATTAAGCTTTAGCTTTTTAAGTGGTTTGAGTGGTCAGCCTGTCTGCTTACTGAAACTGAACACACTGCTACTGTCATGGTCCTTTTAACAGGCAATTGCAAGTCAAATGCTTATCATTAGTGCAGTCCCTGCTGAAAAATCCAGCATAAACCAGCATGGATTCCAAGCTTGTCCATGTTGGTATAGTGCTGGTTTAGGCTGGTTTATGATAATATAGTGCTGAGTTATGCTGGTTAGTTCTGGTATAGTGCTGGTTTAGGCTGGTTTATACTGGTATATTGCTAGTCTAGCTGGTGGACCAGCATATCCATGCTGTTCTCAAGCAAAGTGGAGCTGGTGATGCTGGTTCACCGGCATAAGCCAGCTGTCTGTACGCAAGTAATTATTTGGGGACAAACATAGTTTTTGTTTGCATATTTCTCTATTTAACACATCAATGATGGGGTAAAAGGGTAAAATGATGGGGTAAAAGGGTAAAATGCGATTAATTGAATTATATTATAATTTTGTAATTTCTTTTGCTCCCTCTGCTGAAAGTAGAACTGAAAATTGTAATTGCTAAAGTTATGATTACATTATTAATCAGTGTCACTGGTAAACTGGTAAAACATTTCAAAGCATCAAAGGAATGATCTCCTATTTCATTAGATCTGTACATAAATCAGTTAAAAAGAGCTTGTGCACATTTGATAACAGAGGTTATGAGAAGAGCTCTTTCAATGGGACAGTTAATAACAACTTCATAATGAAAGTTCAAAATTGAAAGTTGTTTTTAAAGAATTTCATACTTATCTGGTAAGTCACATATGTCCAAATCCAGCTCTTAGTCACTGATTTCAAAAAGTGCACATAGTAAAAGGTATGTCAGTGCAGGGCCATGAAACATTATAAAAAAAAATAATGATAGTGTGCACTTTTAACAATTGCTGAAAGAGTTAATTCAACCAAAATCAATGGCCAAGTGCCCAACGAAAGGGAACACTAATCACCATAATGGTAACAGACTTTGGTAACCTTTGTGGTTGCTGGTTTTTACAGTGTAAACATGCAACCAGCAACATGTGTTTTTCTTTATTAAATAATTTATTTGGAAAATTGTCTTGGCCTTTAACTACAAACACTAACCAATTTCAAAAGAAATGTGATATGTAACACATACACAAGTTTTGCTGTGGTCTTGCTGGGATCATACCAGCACCCAAAAGACAACAAATGCTGGTACACCAGCATCCCAAGCTGATCCCAGCATGCAAAACATACCTTATACTGGTCCACCAGCACACCTGCTTACTGTGATGGGGACCAGCAAACCAGCAACCAGCATCCCATGCAGGTCCCAGAATGCAAAACATACTTTATGCTGGTGACCAGTAATGCTGGATTTTTCAGCAGGGGTAACTGATGGATATGATGCTATCAGCAGCTATAAGGAGTGAAGTGACTTCCTTTGAGCAAGCTGGTGTTGGATTACATTTCTCTTCATTAGTGAAACAATCATGACTATTCAAATGTATCAAAGTTGTTCTCGGCCTTATTACCACAAATTTAATTTGTCCTCAAGATAATCATGACCAAACACATACTATTACATTAAAAATAACAAACTGTCCTATATTTATGTAATTTTTAAGCCATTAATACCATGAGAAAATCTGCAATACTGTAATGCAGTGGTAAGTCATGAAATCAGAAATGTACAACAAAGTGCAACTTGAGTACAGCACTTTAAAAGACTCGCCTGATTCACAATTGTTTTTTTTTAATCCATGTAATTTGCATTTTTTGCTATCTCACCATGTGCTGCATGGTGGAATATCAAAATGCAAATGCACATTTGAGAATCTCAGCCTATGTAGTAGGTCAACGTTTACCTACTGTTTCAAGAATATTGTGTATTTGAACATCCTACTCAATTGAGACTTATTGCATACTATATAATAGTAAATTATGCATATTTTGATGTGGGGAATGTCTTTTTTTCCCCCAATTACTGAAGTTTTTTTTCAAGAAATGATTTTGGTATTGAAAATGGCCAAAAAGAAACCCATAAACCCATCTGTGTATTGCTCTTTTTGAAAGAGACTAGTCTATAGACTCTTGTGTCAGAGCACTATTGTCTTTAAAGAAGAATGCAAACTGGATCTAACCAGCACAGAAAGAGAAGTGAACGGCCCAGGTGCACAACAGCAAGAGAACGAGTACATTAGAATCGTTCATTCGAGAAACAGACGCTTCTGGTGCCCAGCTGCATCTTCGTTGTGTGAAGGAAAGACTCTAGAAAGCATGAGGTCTGTAAGTGTCACTACTGCACATGGAGGATTCTTTGATGAGCAGAACGTTTGAAGAACAACATTTATTTGAAATAGAAATAGTCATTTGTAACATTATACATCTTATATTATTGTCTCATTATACTGTATATTTTCAAGTGATAGTGAGAAGACATCAAATTGACATAAAAATTGATGTCAAAAAACAGGTATGCAAATATGCAAATCAAACTGATGTCAAAAACTTGACGTGACATTGATTTGATGTAAACTGAATCAAACATATTGGCCTACATATACATTAAACCAATTTCAGTGTGGGATTAACTTCCTATTTTCACCCAATCATCACTGGAAGAAATTGCCATCCAGACTGAATTTAAAATGAAATTACAGCATCTTGATCAAGTCTTGACTAATATTTGATGTCAAATGGATATCAAGGTGCCAACTGAGATTGCTTCCTTGGTGAGTGAATGTAACAATATCTTTCAAAAACAAAACATTTAGTACTCCCAAAATTTTGAATGATAATATATTGTATGTGTATTTTAAAGAATGATTTCTGCTATTTAATTTTTTAATATATATATATATATATATATATATATATATATATATATATATATATATATATACATACATATATATCTTTAATAAGGTTTCTTAACTGTGTCCCTATTGTCATCACTGTCAGATATCCACAAAAGCATTGAAAAACGGGTAATAACGATGCCAACCTTAGCCCTGAATGTCATTTTTCCATATTTCATCTGCTATGAGTTCAGTACGGCTACACAATCTCTGGTCAGGACAATTTGTTTGGTGGAGTTGCCATTCTCATGGTTGACTGAGAATGACTTAAAAATCATTTTCTCTAACCTTTAAAAGGGTTAGCAACTCCAGAAATTCAAAACAACTGCATTTAATAGGCCTGTGTAATTTTGTCAGCACAGCAAGCCTGTATTCTCATCAGTGTTTGAATGATAGATTTATCAAGTCACACTGTTAACACAACCAAACTTTGTTTTTGTGTCTGATGGTGTTGATTCAGATTTCTGACAAAATTGAAGGAGGTTGTACAAAAATATAAATACTTAGAATGTTTAACAGATAAACAATGCAAATTCATTGATCTATAGACATGTATTTCTTGTATTTTAGATTTATATTTTAGTTTTTATTATATGTTCTTAGGTATCATTTTCTGTCCTCCATGCATAAAACATTTGTATGTTTTTAACTATATTTTCATTCTGGAGTGGGACCATTGTTAGACACGTTTAACCGAATGAAAGAAAAAGTAACCACTTCAGTTATTTTAGTGAATTCATTGTAGTTCTTGGAGTTGAGTTGGAGGTGTCCAGATGAACACGAGGCCTTGAGTATTATTAAACAGATCTGGAGAGAAAAGTCAATTCTACTGATTTGCTATAGTGTGAGTGCATTAATAACTGCATGTGCTGGTTTTCAGCTGACTGAGGAGAAACCCACACAAACAGAAGAGCTCCTCATACAGACAGTATTCAGAGCTCCTATCATAAACATTTCAAAAGACATTGTAGTGCCATCTGTTGGTTATGATCATGGATGGGCATCTGATGGTCACAAAACATCCCCTTGACTTCCTGTCCTGGACCCTCTAGATTTTTGTTCATTATGACATTATTTTCCCGACTTTAGCTAATTCTGATACTGTGACGCACTTGCATGTTTTCCTTATATCATTTTTAATACAGTCATTTTACATTATTGTCATCCTGACAAGCATCATGACTTATCAATTTGGTCTTTCCATGTTTAAGGCAAGCATCTAACTGACGTCTAGACTGACATTTGAATGGCAGGCTTGACAACTGAAGACATGAATGGCAAAAACAAATCAAGTGGAGCATTAGATATCAGAACACTTCTGTGCACTGTGAATGTGTTTTCATCATTCTGCCTGTCTACTGTCATCATTAAAAACGTTCGTCAATTATAGTTTAGAGACTGCATCATTAGTTTGTCTCTTTATTGTCAATCATCTTCGGGTTTATTTTTCATTATGCATTACTGAATACATTCATATCTGTTAGTACTTCAAGATGTCCAAGAATTACGAAATTATTAGTAAATCCAGTGTCATATTGCTCAATTAAAATATCTTCTCTTTGTTGCGTCTCTTACACAAAACAGGCCACACCATCTACAAACAGGTGAATCAGATACCATTCATTCAAGGAGCTGCTGGAGAAAACTGCAGATAGACATTTACAGTTCTTCCACGGTTCTCTCTTTGTGTCACACATGCTCTGCAGCTCATCCGATGAAACTACCATTACGCAGTCACAAAAAGCTCCATGGGTGGAAAAAAAGACAAGAGAACCCAACAGTTTGAATTTTCTAATCAAACCAGATGTGTGCAAACATGACTAAGGACTTTATTTACCAAATCTTTTTTTTCCCTGTATTATCCACAAATAAAAGTGATCTCTTCATGTGTATGTATATATTTATATTTATATATATTTATATTTATATGTATATTATAACATATAATGTCATAACATATGTTATAACATTATATAATCCCTTAGTGTGAAGAAAATCTCTTGGAATTCATTTTTTATTTTCAGGTCCCCATGCAGTCCTTAGAAAGCACAACATTCTGAGACGACTGGAAAATGTGGACTCGCTGTCCTTCCTCCACGTCTTCTGCGATCACAGAAGCTGTGACAAACAGCTTCGAAAAATCACAAATCGGAAAAATTCCGATCACACCTCATAGTTTCATCAAAACAACAGAGTCATGGATAGAGAAAGAAACATCTTCCTGCAGAGCTGACCACACCCCGCCTTTTTTAAACCATTTTTTGATAATTTTTCTCTATTTTTATATAATAATAATAATGACTATAGAATTATCCTTGATATAAATTCAAAAGTAGTTCCTCTGTCAATTTAAATAAATAATTTTGGCAATCTTCATAATGGTGGTATTTAAAATAAATGAATGATTACGTAAAAAATCCAACTTAGTCAGAAAAGAGGGCAAGAGAAGAAGGTGAGCCAAAGAAAGAAAGTGTAAAAAAACAGCAGAGAGAGAAAGAGAGAGTGAGATAGATAGATAGATAGATAGATAGATAGAAAGAAAGACAGATGAAAAGAAAACTATCCACTTCTTTAGGAATTCAGAATGTATGTACAGGACTCATCTCTGAATCAGAAAAGCACTCGTCTTTGCAGCAGGTCCTCACGTGTTTGTGTGTGCGTGACAGTGCAACGTGGTCCGCAGCTGTAGTCCTGTGTTATACAAGTGTGTAGGACTTTGCGTAGGGGTTGTTGCTTTGTTTCAGGTGTCCTCTGGAGTCTAACAGCGATTCCTGGGAGCTGCTGAGTTTGGCGGCCTGGGCCAGGTCGCCCGGCTCGCGCTGTGGCAGTGTGGAGGCAGTTCCCGGCTGCCACTGTTGTACTGCCTCTCTGCTGGGGGGGCCGGAGGAAGAGAGGGCTGACGAGGGGGTCTCGGAGGGTGTAGGGGCCAGCAAGGCTGGCCGCTTCGCCATTCGGCTCTTCTGCGGGTCCATACAAGTCTGTCCTGTGGCCTCTCGACCTGAAGGGGCTGCTCCCCGGTTCAAAAGGAAGTCCATGCGTAGGTAAGGGGGAAGATGGACCAGTTCACCTGCTACGAGACAGACAGGGTCATGTAAGTGTGAGCACTGCTCAATGATCAGATTGGCTTTCCGCACTGTGATAAATGACCAAAAAAATGGATGGACAATCTAGTCTTTAAAGGAGAAGTTAACTTCCAGAATTAAAATTTCCTGATAATTTCCTGACCCCCATGTCATCTAAGATGTTCATGTCTTTCTTTCTTCAGTCGCAAAGAAATTAAGGTTTTTGAGGAAAACATTCCAGGATTTTTCTCCATATAGTTGACTTCAATGGTGTCCAACAGGTTGAAGGTCCAAACTGCAGTGTCAGTACAGCTTCAAAGGGCTCTACATGATCCCAGCCAAGAAATAAGGGTCTTATCTAGCAAAATGATCATCATTTTAATAAAAAAATATATATTTATACACTTTTTACACTTTTAGCTCTGCGATGCCCATGTGCGTCTTTATTAGGTGATGTTGGAAAGGTCATGTAGGCGGAAGTACCAATCCAGTGTTTACACAGCGAACATGCAAAAAAAGTCAAATGCCCTTTACAAAAAAACGTAAAACAACGTCGGACGATTTTAAAGTTGGACCAAGAACTAACCGCGCATGACCTTTCCAACAGGATTACGCAATGTGTGAAGACACGCATGCGCATCGCAGAGCTAGAGCAAGCTGAGCATTTGTGGTTAAAAAGTGTATATAAATGAATTTTTTAAAGGAAATCACTTGGTCCTCAGCTGGGATCGTGTAGAGCCCTTTGAAGCTGCTTTGAATGAATGAATGATGAATGAATGAATGATGAATGAATGATGCATTTATATATCTATTATATATATTATATAGATCTGGACCTTCAAATCGTTGGCCACCATTGAAGTCCACTATATGGAGAAAAATCCTGGAATGTTTTCCTCAAAAATCTTAATTTCTTTGCGACTGAAAAAGAAAGACACGAACATCTTGGATGGGGGTGAGTAAATTATCAGGAAATTTTTATTCTGGAAGTGAACTAATCCTTTAAAGGGATGTTCTGGGTTCAAGATCTATCAACAGCATAGGACAGGACAGGAGAGTTTTAGGATAGGATAAGGTAGGGTAATGTAGGATAGAAAAAGATATGTTATGATATAACAGGTCAGATTTAGGATAGAATCTGATAGGACAGAACAGGATAGGGCAGGTTAAAGGGTAGGATAAAATACGTTTAGAAATGGATAGATTTGTTTTGTGGTAGGATAGTGTATGTTAGGAGAGTATAGGTTAGGTTCAGGGTAGGATAGGGACAGGACAAGTCAGATTTGCTATTGAGTAGATTTGATTTAGGGCAGTACAAAGTAAGAATATGGTTAGGTTAAGTTTAGTGCTTTAAGTTTAGGTTTAAGGTAGAGTATTATAGAACAAGACAGGACACAACAGGGTAGGTTTAGGGAAGGTCTAGGTTGGGATAGGATAGGTTTGTTTTAGGGTAGGACAGAGTAATATCTTAGAAGAAGTTAGTGTGTGGATTTCGTTAGGGTTAAGTTATGGTAAGGTAGGGACAGGATAGTTCGGGTAAGGATAGTGCAAGACAGGACTGGTTTGGGACTGGTTTCCACAACATAGTAAACAAGGAAAAAAAGATAGAGGAAGTAAATTTAAAGGAATGTTCTAGGTTCAAAATAAGATTCTGGGTTTTCCTAAGGTCTATTGACACCATACAGCAGGTCAGGACAGTACAGGACAGTGTAGACAGTGTAGTTTTAGGATTGGATAGAATAGCTTTAGGGTAGGATAGGATAAGATACTTGTACTATTGATCTCCTCTGGAAATTGAAATCAGGGGAAACTGAGAATCAATAAAGCATTTTTAAATTCTATCCTAATTTGATACATATCAAAACCATCACTAAACTACATTTCAACTCTCACCGAGTATCCTTTTGGCAATCCTGTTCATTTCCTTACCATTGTGCATTACATTTTATCCTTCTAATACAATATTTAATTTGGACCTATGCCTACTCTATGTCTACTCTTTTGAAGAAAATATTTACATTGCAATTGGCAACAAAACATCAAACAAACAGTTGAGCAAAAATGATATTTTTAATCTGTATAAATAAATAATCAGTAATTATGAACTTTTTCTATTCGATGTTTGGATTTTTTTTTACGGAGTTCAATTTAATAATTTATATTTGCTTAATAGGCTTAATTAAACCCAGTGAAAAATGGTCAGCTACTTTATTAAACATAGACTGAAGTTTTCTTTTCTAAAACTAATTATGAATGTATCTCTTTAAAAATCAACTGCCGTGACTTCTTAATTAAACGATTCAAATGATTGTTCATGAGCTCTGTTCCAAAACTTCTGAGATGCCTCGCTGCCTGTACTTGGGTTGTGCATACATACAAATTGTTGTAATATACTAATCATCTAGTTGTCTAAACAACTAGTTGGATTTTAAATCAAAGATAAAGATGTCAGATATACCTCACACATACAAAACATTTCTTGATCAGACAAGAATGAATGTAACCTCACTTTCTCTCTCAATGGATTTGGGTATCTGGGTGATCAAATGTGTGGAATACAGTATTATATAAACTCTTCCCAATAAGGCCAGTGCTTGAAGTTCTTATCACATTCAACATCTCCATTGTGATAGTAAACTGCTGTTTTGAAAAGACAGATGATACCTCCCCAGCACAGGATGCAGATCGGCCCTATTTGCCCAGGTGCTCTCACTAACCAAAGGCTTCTTGTCTGGAGGCATAACGCCTAGATACATTCACAATGAGACAGTAACACTAAACTCTAACCAGTAACTCAAGAACTGTCTGGGGCCAAAATCAGCCCTGGGTGGCCCAGACGCAGGACACGTTAAGCCCATTAATGCAAAAAGAACATGGCAGTGTGTTTGGACAACAGCCTTCAAGCCTGTACCCATCAACACAGGAATTGATAGCACACTGCAAGAGTGACAGCTGACTGGTGAACAGGTAAACTGAGGAACGTGTGGAAAACACATAAGAAAACAGACTCGCACACATACACTACCGGTCAAAAATTTGGAATTTTTATTTAAAGATTTTTTGGCCTTTTTATTATGATAGGATAGCTAGACAGGAAGCAAAGTGGGAGAGAGAGATTGGGAAGGGATCAGGAAAGGTTCGCAAGCCAGGACTCGAACTACGGACGTCCGAAGTGCATTGGTGCACTGCCCACGAGACTATCAGTGCCAATACAATTAAGATTTTTAGGGCCAGATTTACTCAACAGGGCAAATTAGCACTGGAGCGCAGATGGGAGGGGAAAATTCTGCATGTGGTTTACTGACAATGCGCACATTAACATAGACATAGCCAGATAATTTCCATAATGACCAGCGCAATCTTCCAAGAGCAGCGCAAATTAACGCCTGCTTTAAGACATGCTTTTTTGGACGTTAATAATGGTGCAAATGCCAGTAATTTGATGAGCGCAAATGTTAGTAAATTGCGTCGCGTGATTCATTTTAATATCTCCTCCCATAAATTTTAAATTTTCAAATTGTAAAGGGAAACTTCTTCAAATGCATTTTCAATAATATGAGGCGCAAATATAACTGTGTCCATTCCTTTTCAGTGCTAATTATTCACTGCGCGTCTTTAGTAAATCCTGACAGTACAATTTCAACGCCAAAAGACGGTTTGCACTGACGCAAGCTCTTAGTAATTCTGGCCTCTAATGTTTCGGAAAGTATCTTATGCTCACCAAGGCTCATTTATTTGATTAAAAAAATACAGCAAACACAGTAATATTGTAAAGTATCATTTACATTTAAAATAGCTGTTTTCTATTTGAATATATTTTAGAATGTAATTTATTCCTGTGATGACAAAGCTGAATCAAGTCTTTCATTTTCTTCAGGAATAATTCTAATATGCTGATTTGGTACAGATTTTGCCACTTAATATTTTTGTGGAAACCATGCTACATTTTTTCTACATTCTATGATGAATAGAAAGTTCAAAAGAATGACATTTATTTGAAATAGAAAATGTCTTTACTATCACTTTTGTTCAATTTAATGCCTCCATACTAAATAAAATGTAACACTTCTAAAATTTCTTTAAAAATATATTTTACTTTTTAATTACATCAGATGGTAGTTTATCGCAATTCCCACAACAAATTTAAGCAGCAAAAACATTGATAATAATAAGAAATGTTTCTCAAGCACCAAAACAGCATATTAGAATGAATTCTGGATCATGCGGCACTGAAGACTGGCTGCTGAAAATTACATTTTAAAATGTATTTAAGTAGAAAACTTTATTTTAAATTGTAATAAAATTTTGCAATATTTCAACTTTACTGTATTCTTCCTTAAATAAATGCAGCTTTGGTGAGCTTTGGATTTCCTTGAAAAGCACCTTAATAATTCCAAACTTTTGACCAGAAGTGTACATAAACGTTTACATGCAATAATCTTCACCAAAAAAATTCTAATGTGAAAACTACACTGCCTAAATGTATATGCACACAACACACATTACCATAATTCCTCCTCTTCAACCACCTGGCTCCAATCTGATATGTAACGCTCACTTTTAACAATCCAATCGATTCCTGACTCAATTCCTAAAGTTCCTCCCTATGTTTTCTCTTTTTGAAAATCCTGTTTTCTCTGAATATGTCCAGTTATCAAAGAAAAAGTACTTCAACAGTGTTTTGCACATAGGGATATTTAAAAAAAAATGTAGAGATTCAATGCTAATTAAACTCCTCCATATAATTAAACTCCACCATACAAAGAGTGGAAATGACTTGCCTTCCCATTGTAATTAATTTATAGATTAAATAGTGAACAAGAAGGTCTTTTCACATCATTTACTAATAAATAGGATTGGTGTAATAAAGATGCCTACACACAAGAGAGTTCTTATACTGAACTTCATTTTGATACAGCAGTGTCAGTATGAGAATTTAGTTTGAACTGGAGACTAGGCAAGTTGACGCTTCCTCATATTTGTAGCCAGGTCTTACCAGGTCTGTGTGCTTTGGGCACGGCCATGTTCATGACCCGGCTGGCGTCTTGTGGTTTGGGTGGGGAAGCTGTGAATCTGCAGATGCCTGACTCTGACGGTGTGCTGGACGTCAGGCTGTCTGTGTAGTCATTGGTGCCGGCCGTCATCTGCTCGGAGGATGTGTCTGAGATGAAACATTCTGTGATCGTGAACTTAGCGTGTCGCAGCTGTTCCTCCATCTTAGCATGTTCGTAAGCACGGGCTAACTCCTCGTACGTGGAGGAGGCGCTTTCTGTAGACACCATACTGCTGCGAGCACGGTCTGTGAGAGAATGCACATGGCATTATATTTCACAAAGCTTTTGGTCCACTCGGGTTACATGGGATGTTACTGCAGCCGCAGCGTCATGTTATCTTTTTCATTTTCTTTTTATTCTGATTGCTGGTAATACATTCAACTGATAATGTCAGTTAAGGTTTCATGCACCAAAAAAATTGTCATCTAGTTTTTCATGACCACCATCTGGTAAATATTGGACTGGTCAAATATTTTTCTACGGAAATGCTCTCTGATATGACTTTGCTTGTCAAATGAGCAATACAGTTTAATAGTTTTCTGAGAGTTTTCTGTTGGGTCCAAATATAGTGCAGGAATTTTTTATTAAAAATAAACATCAGTCACTCATCTGTAACACTAAACTTTTTCACCAATAAGACATTTGTTCATCTTTGTTCATTTGTTCAACATTTTTGTCCACTCATTTAAAGTCCATGTAACAAAATGTTCACAAATCAAAAAGTACAAAAAATATTTCCATTTCCATAAGTAATCCATAAATAATCAAGCAAGTCTCTGAAGACACATGATCACTTTATATATGATTTATAAGCTTTAATATTTAATTTAGGCTTTTAGTCACATACTATAAACACTGATCAATGCACATACATAGAGCACATTGAAGGTGTTAAATGGACGACCAAGCACGGAAGCAAGATCTGCGCTTCTGTGAGAACAAATGAGGTTTGTTTTCAATGGATGGACAAAAATGATTCAGACCTGAATACTTAAATAGGCGTTAACATGTAAATATGGATGGTCATGTGTTATTGTAATCTGTATGCCTTTAGAATGTCACAGATTTTGAAGCAAAACTATACTCTTTGTGGACTGGAGAGGGAATTTTGCAACATATGCTCATTGGAAATATGTGCTTCTAAATGCATTTCTGCTAAACTGAAAAAACATAGCAATACATATGAATTGCTGCAGTTTCCAGTTGAAATAAACACTAGAGGCAGTAAAACTCCAAAACTGTGAAGTAGTAAATCATACTTTGTGTGAAAAGGAACAGGCTAAAAGCTGTCGATTAATAATGCCTAATTTTCACACAATTACTTGAGGAATATCATGTTATGAATTCAAAAAAATTGTAACATGCGGTGACATTTAAAAACTGATACTTTTGAATGTCAGCGTCACATATCCAGCTTCATATGAATGGGTTTTTATATTCAGTAGGTTTGTTCGGTAGCTCACGCAGTATGGAGTTCGACTTGAAAGGTGAAGAGCTTGGGTATGGATCCCGTGAAACTACGGTTTCACAAAACAGTTCAAACCTGCATATAGGGAAGTACAAATGGCACGGTTGCATCAACAAATCTGTTTTTATACCAGTTTTGCATTTGTTGTATCGGGTAGGTTTAGGGTTGGGTTTGGTGTAGGGGATATTTGAATTATCAACCACCGTATATGTACCTGAAGCAACGTGATAAAAACACAGCAATACATGCATATATCAACATAACAAAAACGTGCCAGGGTCACATATTGAACCCACGTTTTAGCGCCACTAACTGGACGTTTGAAACTGCCTCGAAACGTCCAGTAAGGTACGTGATAATGGTGTTGCAGAAATGTATTTAGAGCCACATATTTCCAGGTCTGAAATCTACAGTGTGTTTTCATAGAACAAAAAGAAGTTTTTTTTTTCATGTATGATTTCTTTAACTGAAACAGTTGGCTGTTACCTGTGTCCTGAGAGGGACTGACACTGTAACTGTCACTCTCTTTGTCCACTGAGCCCGTGGCACGGGGTGTGGGAAGCCTCCAGTCAGTAGTGAGGGTGTGTGAGGAGACGGGAGGGTGCGGTCGGTTCAGGGTCCACTGGCTGGCGTATCGACTGCGTGTGGCAGGACCTGCTTTAGCTGTGCGGCGGGCAGTGGGGTCTGAGGAAACAGAGACATACAGTACACCTTAATACGGCACAAAGTGACCAGCATAAAGTGAACAAAATCTCTGCCCTCCTTTATGAAAAACTACTGTGGTTATACTATGGCGTAGTGATGGTATCAGAGGATGATACCGTGGTACTTTAATATGCCAGATATATATTTGAAGTCAAAAGTTTACATACACCTTGCAGAATCTGTAAAATGTTAATTATTTTACCAAAATAAAAGGGATCATACAAAATGCATGTTATTGTTTTAGTACTGACCTGAATAAGATATTTCACATAAAATATGTTTACACATAGTCCACAACAGAAAATGACAGTTGAATTTATAAAAATGACCCCGTTCAAAAGTTGACATACACTTGATTCTTAATACTTTGTTGTTACCTGAATGATCCACAATGATCCACATGGAGGACAACACTGAGGATCACACTGGAGGACCACTGAGGGACTGTTTGAGTGTTTGAACCTTCTGTAATAGTTGCATATGAGTCCCTCAGTTGTCCTCAGTGTGAAAAGATGGAGCTCAAAATCATATAGTTATTGTTGGAAAGGGTTCAAATACACAATTCTGGAAAACCAAAGACTTTCTCTGAAGAACAGCAGGCAGTTTAACTGTTCAGGACAAACAAGGGACTCATGAACAACTATCACTAATCTAAAAAACACAGCTGTGGATCATTCAGGTAAGAACACAGTATTAAGAATCAAGAGGATGTAAACTTTTGAACGGGGTCATTTTTATAATTTCAACTATAATTTCCTCTTGTGGACTATATGTAAACACGTTTATGTGAAATATCTTATTTCAGGTCAGTACTAAATTAACAATAACATACATTTTGTAACATTTAACATTTTGCAGATTCTGCTAGGTGTATGTAAACTTTTGTCTTCAATCTCTATTTAATATGGTAATACCATACACCCCCCAAAAAACACACACTGTATTTACATATTTCAAGGTACTGTAAAGAGCTGCAATGTAAAACACCTTGAAAATAGAGAAAATAACTTCTTTCACACATTTGAAACTCCATAAAAATGTCATGGGTTTGAATGACATGAGGGTGAACATGACAGAATTTTCATTTTGGGTAAACAATTTATTTAAGTCAACGCTGGCGAATCCACCTGAATCATCAATGATTATAATCATGACCCGTGTTAGAGAAATGCTCCTCTTCAGTTCAGCTCCACTGAAGCCGTCAGTGAGCAGAGAAAGCTGGTATTCACTTCCTGTGAACCCAATTAAACTGTTCATGTGCTGTACATGTTATTCAAATCATAGGACTGGATAGAGGCAACCTCAATATTCTTTCAGGTCATACTCAATGGCGTGATGTGAAATGAAAGCATGTTTATGATGATTATTCAGGATAACGGACAGGCAAGGGGTGCAGAGGACAATGCATTAATCTAATACACTGAGGTGTGAAACTATTTCGCTTCAATTCAACTTTAGACATTCTAAGATGATTAAATCCATGTCTTGACTGCATTACAGTTCTATATCACTACTGCACATCCTTGATCCTTGATTACAAACAAAAAATGTACTTTCCTATAATTAGTAAGACAGTACTGGGGCTTTATTCTATACATCATACTATATACCATTCAGTACTTTTATTTGTAATAGTTAAGCATGTTCGAAAAGAAGTGCTGTTTTATTTGTACTCAAGTAAAATATAAAACAAGTACTTATATGTTTACTGGAGTAATATTTCATCAGGGTATCTTCACTTTAATCTGCACTTTACGGATACATGTGAAGTTATATGCTTTGAGGTCAAATATGGATGCAAAAATCCTTTAGTTTGTAAGAATGCTCCAAATGTGGTTACGTGTGTGTGTGTGTGTGTGTGTGTGTGTGTAAGTCCACTTATTGTGCTTTGGGTAGGAGTATAGAGCATCATTTGAGACAATTTTAAAAAAGAAGCAGAAAAATTAAACAGAATTAGTATTCTATGGCATAACTATGTTAAACACATTATGATTTGAGATTCACAAATTCTGATCTAACAGACTTTTTACATCTGATAGTAAATTGAGATGTACTGCATCTTCTATAGACTACTCTTGCACAGTTTGCTGATGTCAAACAGTGTATAACCGACCTTGTTTCTATTAAGTCATCTAAACAAATAGGTAGCTTTAAATAGGCAGCTTTATGAAAAGTTATGACATCAACATAACCAAGCAGACTAGTTCAGTTCTTACTTGTACCAGGTCTAGCATCAGACACATCTACTAGTGGTCCAGTGGCCTGAGATAGAGACTGGTAATGCACTGTATGGGTGACGGTTGAGGACTTCTGTTTAGATGTTTCTCCAAAGTCATTGTCCGTCAACAGCACTGTGGAGCGGTCATCTGAAAGACAGCGGCAAACAGGTTAAAGTAGAGATCACCATCAAGCAATATACAGCTTATGAGTAGTGGGTGTTATTGGCTTTTTTTGCATTGCTAAAGAAAAGTAATAGCACACCTCTGCTTAACAAGTGACATGATTTGAGGTGATATCATTCATGTTAGCACAAACAGTACAAGACAAGTTTTGAGAGAAAGTTTTAACACACCAACCTTTCCAGTTTCAAACTCCCAAATTAACTACAAACAAACTTTGTTTTGGACTGATATTCTGGTGAAATTGTCACACCAGTTTGACCTTTAGGGAAAGGCAAAGTACTAACGTTACACAATGGTCTCTTACCGATTGTCTCCATAGTGTCTCTCTCCTCGATGAGTAGCTGAGCACGTGGGATATCGATGTGCATTCTCAGAGTCTGCTGCTGTTTGTTCACAGTGTCTGGTGTTCGTGCATTTTTACTGGAGATACACATCCAAAAAACATAAAACAATTACATGCGCTGCTTTTTGACAAAGTGCACTAATTTATAGGCCATACTATTACTAATGTTATTTACCTCATTAGCATCTCTGCCAGGCTCTTTGCATCTGTTGAATTAAGAGAAATTAAAAAGTTATGAATTGCAAAATACTGTTTGATATTAAGAGTGTATTAAGAAATGAATCAGAGTATCATCAAGTAGGTATGACATTCTGTTCACTAGATATGGCATGTGTCCACACACCTCGTAATCTCTTGAGCCTCTGCTCTCTTCTTCTCCTCCTCAATACCAGAAGAACAATGAAGACCATGGAAATTGCCACCAGAATGCAGATGATTGTTACCATCATTTTAAGTCCTTCATTGCCCTGCCTGGTCTCCTGGCTGGGGTCCACAGTCTTTGGCAATGGAGCAATCGTGCCTAGAGATAGAAGATCGAGAAGCTGAGAGATGATTTCGATTTTTAAAAGTCTGGTCATAACCAAGTTTTGATCAATTCCATTTTTAATTCATTTTCTACTGGTTTATGCTGGTTAATGTTCTGACTGGTAGATCAACATTGCCATGTTGTTCTCCAGCAAAAAGTGCTGGTTAGACAACGAAACCTGATCAAGTCTTGTCTTGCTGGTTAAGCCATTTAAGCAACTGCTTCCAAACACTGAACTGAGACGACATTGATTTTGACCCTGTGTGGTATTGTAAGATCTAGTACTCACTGCCATCCACGTTTAGAGTGGCGAACCGAACCCTCTTCTCTGCTGTTCCTGCACTGTTGCCCACTCTCATCTGGAGCTCGTACCAGGTGGCCTCCTGTAGGTCGTAGAGAATGTGGTTCTTGGTGAGAGAATCTCGCTTCACCATGGTCCATTTCGTAGTGTCCACCGGCCGATATTCCAGTGTGAAGGAGTCGATTGGACAGCCACCGTTGTTCCAGCCAATGAGGTTGAGCTCCACACGGGTAGAGTTGATACTTGAGAAAAGCTCATGATCTTTGGCGAACTGTGGCTCTGATAATGTGGAGAAGTGAGAGATAATGTAACTTGCAAATGATGATTACTAATCAAATCTTTGGCCTAAGTAGCTATTTAGCAGGCAGTTTTATTTAAATGACTTAAGTTCAAGTTCAAGTTTGTATAGCGCTTTTCACGATACAAATCGTTGCAAAGCAGCTTTACAGAAAATATTAAGTTTCTACATTATATTTAGGAGTAGGTTACTAGTGGTTACTATGGCAGAAATGTACAGTAAGAATCATGCAGTTAGTTACAAATTACACGTAATCAAACAGACGGTGAACACTATTAACGGCAATTATTATATGTTGCGATTAAGCAAAATTTGGTAGTTTTATATGTTGTTCCAGGGTTAGCATCATCATCATTTTAACAATCCAAGATTAACAATCCCATGAAACCAAAATAAGATGTAGGACATTGGTGTGTCGGAAATTGCCCCACTACACTCATTCACTATTCCCTACATTACTCCACTAATATAGCTCACTTTAAAGAGTGAATGAAAACAAGTGAGCAAAATTAGACACTAAGTGTGCTGGAAGGGCTGCATTTTTGCATATTTTCTGCTTGCTGCTTTAATAATCAGTTGACAACTAGCTTGCATAAACTAAATTTAAATAACAACTAAATAATCTAGTAAAATGAATTTACACCAGTATGGAAGAGTACATTGGTGGTACACTATTGCAGTGCACCACAGGTGACACTAGAGTTATTGCAGTGAATTATGGGACTGAATTAGTGGATCTGATAATGTCCACTAGGTTTTGGACACCACGACAAAATGGTTGTAACCTCAAATGGTTCACTATATCAGGGTATTGTCAGAATTCTGGACTCATTGTGTTGGTGCGTTTGCTCCTGTTTCCCAGTTGGATTCTCCCCTGTGTTTCGTCAGTAAAGACGGTTTGTGATACTCGTGACTCCTGCGTTCTCTCTGCAGCGACGTATGGTGACAGAAGACCCAACCTAAACAGTAACCTCCGTGTGTCTACCCTTCGTTTTGTTTCCCATTTTCACCCAGTGTCTTCTTTTTCCCGTTGTGTACCCTCACCCTCCTTTGCCCGGAATATCTCCTCCTCCTGCTGGAGCAGGGGGAGAGATCGCTCGAGGACCATACGAGACTGTTCCTGCTCTTAGCAAACACCACCATTTACCCGGACGACACGCTTTGCTCTTTCTATGACGCAAGCTTGAACATCGTGTGTAGAGCACCGTCGTCCGAAGATGGTCTTAGAGCGGATTTCGTTGCCTTTGTGGAGTGGATCCACTCCAGACCCAGAGCCCAGCCCACCATTTCCCACCGAGTTCGGAGAGCCAGTTCCCGCTGCAATCGACAAGCCAGCACAATGCCGAGCAACTGAGCGGTGGATCGCCCTGGAAGTAGAGACCAACCCGTCCGATCAGGTGCGTGAGCCAGCTGCGATGCCCATTCGTGAGGGAGAAAGCCATGGACGGTGTGAGCGCGGAGAGGAGCTCCGCCCCCCTCCCGAGGCTGAGGGTGAGCTTATGATGGACCTGGGTAAAGGAGAGGCGGAAAAAGACTTAATTGACTGGGAGGCTAACCTGCTCCCTCTACTCCCTCCTTCTTCGGAGCTCTCTGTTACCCCTGCTCCCACGTCCAGCCCTGAGTGGGCTGCGGTTCCCATGTCCTGCCCGGAGAGGGCTCCGGTTCCCTTGTCCAGCCAAGAGGGGCCTCCCGATACAGAGTTTAACCCTGAAAGCCCGGAGGCTCACAAATGCCCACCCTCCCACCCACTCCTGCCTCCTCCGCTGTCGTCTGTCAGCCCCTCTGCTCGCCCTCAGCCCATCATCTATACGGTGTGAGCTCCACGGGACTGCCATCCTCCAGCGTTGCCGTGGTCGGAGTATCCCTCACCTCCAACTCCAGCCTCCGAGGCCCAGACTCCGCCTCGGCCCATTGACCCAGCGGCTCCACCTCGCCTCCTAACTCCCTTGCCTCCACCTTCACCCGTCAATCCACCAGCTCCACCGGGCTCCCTCATCCCTCCGGCTCCGCCTTGGTCAGGCGTCGACCCGCCATTGCCTCAGGACTCCACTCCTCCTGCTGTACCTCGTCGCTCCATCCCACCGGCTCCATTGGGCTCCTTCCTCCCGCCAGCTCCGTGCTCAGTTGCTCTGGCTCCGCCGCGGATCTCCGGATCTCCTCCTCCGTCGCCAGAGCCCTCGGCTCCACCCTGGCCCCCGGGATCCTCGGCATCTCCCTGGCTCGTTGCCTCGTTGGCTCTCCGTCTACACCTCGGGCTCCTCCTCTACCTGCTTCGCCACCATTGGTCGGCCCCCTGAAGTCGGCGGTCATTCCTCCTCCCTCCGTCGGCTCCACTGTGGGTCGACATTATGGCTATGGTCTGGGTCCAGCTTGGCTCCTCCTGCTCTGTGTTCCTCCTGGCTCCTCCCTCCATCGTCACCTCCCATGTCTCTGTCAGCCAGCCCCCTCCCGGGTGTCCGTCCTCCTCCTGAGCCTCCTCCCAAATTCCCACCCACCCATCCCTCCCTCTGTTGTAGCTACGGTGCGAGGACGCACCTTCCAGGAGGGGGAGTAATGTCAGGATTCTGGACTCGTTGTGTTGGTGCGTTTGCTCCTGTTTCCCAGTTGGATTCTCCCCTGTGTTTCGTCAATAAAGACAGTTTGTGATACTCTAACTCCTGCGTTCTCTCTGCAATGACGGTGATTTTGGACACATCCCATGTCTTTCAGCTTAAACATCTGTATGCTAGTCTACTCCTAGAAATAAACTAAAAGCAGACACAGTGTACACATTCGGGGAAAACAGACCAAAAGTACTGATGACATGCTCAGGGGTGCATACAATTTTTTTGTGTGTCATTAAATGTAATCCCATTAATTAGCAAGTAGCAAATCATGGCTATGATCGGAATAGCATGCTAACATACTATTTAATACTATGTCATGTGACAGCAGACTACTGTATAAAACATTTATCATGGATTAATGGCCACTATTTCACACATTTTTACACTTTTAAAAAAATAGTGTTCTCAGATTGTGTTATTGGACATTCATAAGAAAAGGACAAAACTTTAACATGATCTCCTAACTTGTTTCAACTTGTATGTGAACAACATAATGAAAACTGTATTATAAACTAGTGGTTTTATTTCAAAGAGGTTTTTGTACACCTTGCTCAAGGGCATAATTGCTTATAGCCTACTTTGAATCAGCAGTAGGTTACAATTAAATTAGGCTACCATTCAGTTATCTGTCATGAATTTTAGCCACTAGTGATAAGCATAAATAACTATACATTATAAAATATTCATACCTTTCCCATGGGTTTTAGCTTCAATGATTTCACTGATGCGTCCAGGTCCAACTGCATTTTGTGCAGTCAGAGTAAATTTGTACCAAGTACCGCACTTCAGGTTCTCCAGACGGTAAGAGCGCTCACTGGGGCTGATGGAGAAACTGCCCCACTCTTCGCTGTTATCCTCAGAGAACTGCAAAATGTAGCCTGAACAAAGAACACCACACCACTTTTAAAATAAACCCCAAATGCCACACTTTATTTTATTCACTTTTATGGGCGCTGCAAATTGATACAGAGCACCTACTATACAAAGCTGACCTTCAAGTTTATTAAAATATTATAGCGTGTGAAATAAATCTCGGTTTAAAACATTTGACAGGTCTAGGTGGATAGAGTTCCATATTTGTCACACAGTAGAGAATAAGTGGATGAATATATGGAATATAAATATCAGTGCAGTCTAACCTCTGATGGAGCTTCCTCCATTGTCTCCAGGGATCCAGGACAGTGTGATAGAGGTGGTTGTGGTTTTGGTCACTGTGAGGCGCGGTTGGTCCGGAGGTACTGAAACATTTTGAGAGTGAACACAAAAACGGTTTCAGTTACTAAAGGAGCAGTCACATTGTTCAGTGAATTTTCAAGGATTCAATCCAGCCATTTCATTGATTTCCACATGAAGATTTTTTGAATATCTGATGTCATACACACCTTGGACCTGAAGGTTTAGCATGATCTCATCCGAACCCCAGTTGTTACTGGCAACACATCTGTAGTACCCAGAGTCCTCTGCTTTGACAGTGCGAATAACAAAGCTGCCATTGCTGTGAGCGCTGCGACGACCATCGATTGAAACCGGAGCTGGTGTACCATTACTGTATGAAAACATTATCAGTTTCATAGCAAGTATGATTCACAAGAATGAATTCAACAGGTGTTTGCAGTTTCATGCACAGACACTGCACTTCTGGTTTCTGTATTAAATTTGACAAGACAAGACAATTTGACAAGACTTACAAAATGACTATATATTAAACAATTAGTTCACTTCCAGAATACAAATTTCCTGATAATTTACCCATCCCATGTCATCCAAGATGTTCATGTCTTTTTTCAGTTCATGTTTTTGTTCATGTTTGACTTTTTCAGTCAAAAAGAAATTCTGAGAAAAACATTCCATGATTTTTCTCCATATAGTGAACTTCAATGGGAGATTGGAGTGGACTTCAACTGGTTGAAGATCAAAATTGCAGTTTCAATGCAGCTTAAAGGGCACTACACAATCCCAGCTGAGGAATAAGGGTCATATATAGTGAAACGATCAATCATTTTCTAAAAAAGAAAAAAGTATATACTTTTTAACCACAAATGCTCATCTTGCACTAGCTTGACCTCACACATTACATAGCTACGTTGGAAAGGTCATGCATGACGTAGGCAGAAGTACCGACCCAGTGTTTACAAAGTGAATGAAATAACTGAAATACACAGACTGAAGAACTAACTGCGCTTGACCTTTCCAACGTGATTACACAATGCATGAAGAGCTAATGAAAAACGAGCAATTGTGGTTAAAAAGTATACAAATATTTACTTGTTAATGACCGATCCTTTCGCTAGATAAGACCCTTATTCCTCGGCTGGGACTGTCCTGAGCCCTTTAAAGCTGCATTGAAACTGCAATTTAGACCTTCAATATGGAGAAACGTCCTGGAATGTTTTCCTCAATAACCTTAATTTCTTTTCGACTGAAGAAAGAAAGACATGAACATTTTGGATGACATGTGGGTGGGTAAATTATCAGGAAATTCTTATTCTGGAAGTAAACTAATCCTTTAATGTAAAACCTCATATTAATATATATTTATATCTATATATAAATGTAAAGAATATAGAAATCAAACATACTTTCCCTTCAGCCACTTGATGGTTGGAGGAGGGTCTCCGACTGCTTTGCATGGAAGGACAATATCCCTCATCCAGGGGGTGGTCACAGTGCCACTGAACGTCAGGATTCGTGCAGGGGCTTAAGAAACAAACAATCCATCACAATGGTGGACAAAGCCTCCCATACAAACTCTTCTATGTCAAATTGATTCTGTTAATGGTACAATATGGTATATCCCAAATAACATACTTCTACACTAAAAGTTACAGAAAGGGTGATTGATTGCCACGAGCCAGTCTTGCATACCTTTAGCTTGGGGCTCTACGGTGATAATTTCACTGGCATTCCCACGGCCCGCCGCAGTGACCGCCACGACCCAAATGCTGTACTGCCAGTTCTGATTCAGGTTGGTCAAACGACGGAAATAAACATCAGGTGCAGCCTCAAACTCACTGATCACCTGTAATGAAACCCAATTAAAAGTTTTCATAAGAAAAACAAAAAAATTATATTCCTGAGAAAGCACTCCTGCCTTGTTTTTACATTTAAGGCAGAGGTGTCCAATCCTGCTCCTGGAGGGCCACTTTGATGCAAAGTTTAGCTCCAACACACTTGCCTACAAGTTTCTATTGACCCTGGAACCTTGAGTTCAGGTATGTTTAATAAGGGCATGAGGTAAACTCTGCTTTAAAAAGTGCTGCAAAATGGAATATGGTACTGCTGACAGCAGACTGCAGAGGTGGGCAACTCTGGCTCCAACCCTAATCAAACACCCCTCATCAAGCTAATGAAGATTTTAAGAATTATTGGAAAAGTACAGGCAGGTGTGTTTAATCAGGGTTGGGGCTAAACTCCATAGGACAGGGGACCTTGAGGCCCAGAGTTGCTCAGCCTTAGCCTACTGTGATTTATACTCTACTTTGCCTACTATTGAAGAAGAAGAAGCAGCAGCTCTATGCATTAAGCAATAATAAACATTGAAACTGCATTGGCAAATGTGGTAGGTCATTCAAGTATCTCAAACCTATAGCCTTTTTGTAGGATCAACATGGTAAAGTGTTCTCTTACTAGTTTCTCAACCTTGTTCCCGGAGGCACATCAACTCTACATATTTCGAAACTCCTCCTAATTACACATCAGAGTCAACTCATCAGCTCATTAGTAGAGACTTCAAGACCTTAAATGTATAGGTCAGATAAGGGAAACATCCAACATGTATATTTATGGGATGACTCCAGGAACAAGGTATTCCTGAGAATTCAATTAAAGTTTTGTTCAGTTTTGGTGAATTTAAATAATTAAGTTTGAGGGGGGGCCATGTGGGGCTGTGCAAAGTCATAAAGAGCCACAGATAAGCTCACCGTGGGGTACGGGTTGGAACAGAAGACAGTGTATTTCCGGATGATTCCATTGAGTTTGAGTGGAGGAAGCCAGGAAACAAACACCACCGAGCTTGTTGAAGCAGCTGCCTTAACTCCAGCTGGAGGGCCAGGAACTGGTTTTAGCAGGAGAAATAATAAAATTGGTTGAGGAGACGCTCTAGAAAAGACACGTTGTATGCTACAAAGGAAATGACCTGCAGCTGTTCTATTCTAATTTCATAGAAAGTTGAGAATTTCCCAAACACTCCAATCACCACTCTCCATTTGGACTGGTTTTGTCATTGGGTTCAGACATCTGTGCAATGAGCAAAGGAGTCAATCTACAAATGGCTTACTAAAGGCAGTATATCCCACTTGTCAACTTGAAACAGCTTGATTTCACTCAGGACTCATAGTGATGGTTTTTGTTGTTTCTTTCTGAGTTCTGATTCACTTATTGATTAAGAATGGAAGATTGGTAACAAACAAACAAACTACTTCCTCTGACAGTTCTCTCAAATTCCCAGTCACTGATTGACCAAATAAGAGCAAGAACACAAAGTGGAGAACTGTAATAGAATGAAATAGAATGCAATTTTGGAACTGACTTTAGTGTGGAAATATGTACTCTGTTTTATCAAAGTATAGGATTTGTCCATTTGCAGCTTAACTTAGAAAAAGTGTCATTTAAGTGTAGTATAATTGCAGAAAACCCCATGGTGGGTACAGAATAACCATGGATAACATGGACTTGGGGCCGGTAATCCTTACGGAAAAGAAGTTTATTCAAGTGTGCTATTAGTATACTTCTTTTAAACTAAAAAAATAGGAAAGTATACTTTTAGTCTACTTTTTATGTACTTCTCAGAAATGGGCTTTATCTACTTCTCAGAAATATACTTAAAACGACATTTAAGTATACTTGACTAATACTTAGAAAAAGTCTAAATATATTTGAGCTATACTTGTGCTCCTAGAATCAGTGTTTTCATTGTTATATGGTAGGGTGCACTAGTACACATCTTCTGTACAGAATTTCCAAAAAACACAAGTGAAGAAGAAACCAAAACAATAGGGTCCATATACATTGCGTTCATTCATTTTTTAATTTAATATTGAAAACAGAAACATGAGAAAACGGCACCATTTTCATTTTTTGTTTTATCAAAAACATGAAAGGACAAGAATTCACCTTAATTTTTCCTTTTTACATTCAGGGGTAGAAAATGGATGAACAGCTTGAATGTTCGATTTCCATGTGTGAGAGGGAATTAAATGCCCCTTTTCACTGATTGGTCAAGCAAAAATGAAACGGTGCCGTGTCGTCTTCAGTTCTGTGCAAAAGAATAAGAGTCCTCCGCTGTAAAGCATTTATTGCAACTCCTGCATTTCGTCTCTCTCTCATCAAACAACCAGACTAACAAATGGACAGGGTTTACTTCTGTGTAGGCATAGATTCTATATGGCAAGTATTAGGTGCTTATTGCTGAAATATGTATGTACCTCGGATCTGCAGCCACATTACTCTTTTAGTCTATTTCTTTGGCGCACCGCACATTTTATTTAGCTGTCCAGTTATCAAAATCTGTGTGGCAAGGCTGCGTGACGCACTGGACAATATGGGGCGAATGTATTTACATTATAGTGAAGCGCAGACCAGTATTGATTTTAGTGTGAATACACAGCAGTCCTAACTTTTATTTTAGACAGTACAGTTTCATTACTAATGAGTATAAATTGATTTAATTTTAGACACAACACAGTGTGTTTTATTTGACTTAAAACACAGGCGTTTCATTCTTGGATGAATCCGAGTCTTTGAATGAATCGTTTGAGTGAGTGGTTCAATGACCCATTATCTTTGCTCCTGAACAAATCAGCATTTTGAACAAATTGGTTGAATTAATGACTCTATGACTCATTCATCAACACAAAGACTTGCTGCCACCTACTGGCGATGTAACTTTCATAATTCAAGTATCCAATTGTTTCATTTTGTCACTCATTTCATATTTCTTTTTTATTTAAAACATTAATCTTATTCCATATTGCAATTGCTGTGTTAATGCATTTACTGCCGTCTGAGCAGCATTAATTGTGTAAATACATCTAAATTCAACTTAAGATGCAGCTTCTGTGCCACAGTGCAAAGATGGCTTTGGTTGGTACTGATTTAATTGGTAACACCTATAATGTCATATTTTTCAAATATTGACTAAATTCAGGAATTTAATATTAAAGGTCACAGACATATTTTATAAAGTTAGAAAAATGCCCTTTTCTATAAAAATAGCATGTATTATATACATGTGTAACATGCCGTCGGATAATGACAGTATCATATAAACTTCTCTATGAAAAAAAACGGTAAGATAGCTTTATATTCACACTAAAATCGATACTGGTCTGTGCTTCACTATAATGTAAATGTCACGCAGCTTTGCCACACAGATTTTGATAACTGGACAGCTAAATAAAATGTGTGGTGCGCCAAAGAAATAGACTAAAAGGGTAATGTGGCTGCAGATCCAAGGTACATACATATTTCTGCAATAAGCACCTAATATTTGCCATATAAAATCTATGCCTACACAGAAGTAAACCCTGTCTAGGCGCTGCCCAGTATTGCTTGTGTCAAACCATTTGTTAGTCTGTTTGTTTGGTGAGAGGGAGATGAACACAAGAGTTGCAATAAATGCTTTAAGAGCGGAGGACTCTTATTCTGTTGCACAAAACTGAAGACGACATGATGACGGCACCATTTGATCGTTGCTTGACCAATCAGTGAAAAGGGGCGTTTCATTTCCGGCCACACGTGGAAATCGAACATTCAAGTTGTTTATCCATTTTCTACCCCTGAGTGTAAAAACTGAAAATCAAGGCGATTTCTTGTTTTTTTCGTTTTCTCATGTTTCTGTTTTCAATTTTAAATAAAAAAACGAATGAACGCAACATACACGGCCCCATCAGATGCAGAACTGTGTAACGTTATGTCGAATAAAATGTCGACCAATGAAGAGGTAATAACGACTGTCAAGCTTTAGGGTGTTGATCGACTCCAGTTACGTTTTGATTATCATTCTGAATCCAATTCATAGTCTTTTTTCAGCTTTTTGTTCAAAATGTTGTTTATTTTTTTATATATGAAACTTACCCACATTCAAGTGTTTAGAAAAAAGAATGCATGAAACTAGAATAAAATGTCTTTTATTTACAAGCAGATACCCTGTTCTTTCTTTTGATGCTTTGCATGTTCAGATATTCATACAACAAACTATATACAAATTAATAACTAAATAGGGACATAGTAGTATACTTGCAGTATAAAACTACTAAACTAGTAGTTTACTGAGACTATACTTCAAAGTGTACTAAAAATGCTACTACAAGTATTTAATTAGAAAACTATCAGTACCCCTATAAGTTCCCTTTTAGTATAGTTGCAGTACAAGCTAAAAACTTTGATGTAAACTAGTTGTGTACTCAAAGTTTACTACTGTTATACTTAAAGTATACTTAAAGTATACATTCATATACTAAAAAGTGGGCCAGTTTAGTCCCAAGGAGTACTGAAATAGTACACTTACAAGTATACTACTAGTACACTGATATTTGTATACTTACTACATAAAGCATACTTAAAAAATATATTTGAACTTCAGTTAAGTATACTTAATAAAATAAACTTGAAATATACTACTTTTTGGTATGGGAAGTGAAAATTGGCTTGTGGGACATTGCCTTTTTTATTGTTTCTGTAGATTAAACTGAGACAGGGGAGTCACATAACTTTTATATATGTAAAATAAATAATATGCGTATGTGCAATCGGAGTGAGTCTCACCGTCCTCTTTGGTGCGTGTGTAGATCTGCTCACTACGGACTCCGTCTCCAGCTCGAGTGAAGGCCAGGACCTGGATACTGTAGTTGGTGTACTTCTCCAGCCGTTCCAACTCTAGTGAAGGCTTGGTGGTTGTGATGTTCCGGATCTCTCCCAGTTCTGCAAGACACATAAAATGTTAACTGATCTTGTGTGTGTGTGGGGTTTAGAGTTCTTTTAGAGTTTAAACAGTGTCTCAAAATGTGCTCATAATTGCCAAGATACCAAAGATTTATATATTGGAGTTACCCTTCATTATCATTTGCATTGGACAATTAATTACATTTTGCATAGTCATCGGTCACTGTGTCCTGTATAATGCTACAATATACAGACTGTTGTGTCTCCATTTTATTTTTATTTTCACCCTTGAATCTGTACATCAATACCTTATTGTAGTTCAATTATTAATGGCTCTGCAGTGCAGCCTGGAAAATGGCCACTGTGCTTTTTGCTGGGTGCACCCTGCTACTGAAATTCAGGTACTGCATGTATAAAGGGAATTTGCATACTGTCCATAGTATGTGGTACATATTGTAAAAACAGTATGCATAGTAATCATAGGCACATTTTTTGAACTGGTGCACCAAAGAAATGGTAACACCTTCATCCAAGATATTACTCTGTGAGTCACTTTGAATAAAAGCATTTGCTGAATAAGTGACTGTAAATCTAAATGTAGCCAATTTGACCATTAAGTATTGAATTTCTACTGTAGATCTACTGCCCTCTGTTTTTTCACCTTCTGTCTCCTAAAGCAAAGCCACCATGCCCTCTAGAGGTCTGAGGCAGAAATGCAATTGAATTGATATTGCATGTCCAAAATTTATCACTTTATAATAATGTTCACGATAAAGTCATTAAAACATAGTATAGTGCCTGACAGGTCTATAATTCATATACATTAGAAGATGCACTTATATCATACATATCAATAATCATATTTTCATGACATTAAAAATGTACCTACAAAAGCCCTTTTTTGTGTTTTTTGGAGATACACTATAAAACAACATACATCTCTGTAGTACCTTGGTGCAATATGTAAATACCGGAGTGTACGAATTTGAAAGGTAGTATGGTATTACCACATCATGCCATCACTATGGTATACTGCTACAGTACTTTTGATAAGACTTTCCAATTTTCAAAGTACATGCAAAATTATAAATGATTTATCCATTTCTGATAACTATTTGCAAGCATATTGATGATGTGTAAGCATGCATATCATTGGTAATTTTGTCACAAAATTATTATCATCTAAAAGATATTATAAAATATTACCAATAAAGTAATTCATTATAGACCTACACTATTTTTCAAAAGGTTGGAAGGCACAAAGGATGCAATTATTCAACAATACAGTAAAAAAATAAAAAATAAAATAGAAAATGTGTTAAAATTTTAAATAATATTTTATTTTACTATATTCTAAAATTTTATTTATACCTGTGATGGCAAAACTGAATTATCAGAATCATTATTATTCCAGTCTTCAGTACACATGACCCTTCAGAAATCATTCTAAGATGCTAAATGGCTGACACCCTGGAACCGAAACCCAGGCCTCTGCAAACTAAAACTATAGAAACTATCTATAAATATCTTTATCTATGAATTAGGAATGGAAAAATGTGTGTGTGTGTGTGTGTGGGGGATCTGTGTGCTTCATAATTATGCATAAAAGTAAGAAAATCTCAGCAGAAACTGAAAGGGTCATAACCCTGCCTGACCTCCATCAGGTAGGTTGGCCCAGTAGATGACACGATATCCAAGCAGCATGCCGTTGAGCGCTTCTTTGGGCAGAGCAGACCAGGACAGGGAGATAGTCTCAGGGGTTGTTGCTGTTGTCACAACGTTCTCAGGTGGGCGACTGGGCACTGCCAACCAAAACAGGATAGTGTTAGTTAATAAACATGATATTATCTATCATGTAATCACAAAATATGTATGTACATTGCTATATCTTACAGATCAAATTTTAAAGCTAACAGGTGAGAGTAATTCATTAACAGCTATTATAAATAATAACATACATTAACATTAATTAGTTAAGCTTCAAATTAAGTATCTGGGGTTTGTTTTCATGCCACAAAGCAAAGCATGTAAATGCATTAAGAAACACCACTAATACAACAAAGTGACTAACCGTCCTCTAGCGTGGTGATGGTGATTTCCTCCGAGGTGGGACCCATGCCTGCCCGATTGGCTGCTTGCACCCGCACCTCATACTGGGTGTACTTCTTCAGGTTATCCAGGGTCAGGGTTTCAATGTCCCCTGTGGTGTCTACATTGATGGTGTTGTATTGTGGGCTGCCCCCTGTCCCAAACTCCCGATAACACACTTGGTAGCTTCGGATAAGACCATTCTGCAAGTGTTTGAGGGGGGGCTGGAAAAAGAATAGATATTGTAACATCAGAAATTCTTAGATTTTCAGAAACACACGGCTGAATTCCAGTTTCCTAAAGTAAGCACTTCTCTAGTGATGGAAAAGTGTTGGGACCTACAAACACTTTTACCTTAAACTTTTTAGATTTATTCAACAAACCGCTGTGGCAGTTTCAACATCCCATTCCTTAACATATTTCTATACTCTTTTCATTCACCAACAGAAAATATCATCATTTTTAGTGAGGCAGAGCCAGTATAAAGAGAAAAAAATAATAAGAGAAAATGTAACTGTTGTAGGGTACAAATGTCTTTTGCCTTTAAGTTAAAAGAGCCAATCACTTCTGTCATCTTCTGTTTATTTACTTTAGAACTATTTGAAAAACCATTTGAAGGGAACATTCTGGGTTCAATCAATTTTTTTTTTAAAGAAGCAAACTTAAAGGGGGGGTACAACCCTAAAACAAAAGTTGTTTACACTGTTAAAAAGCTTGGTCAAACATGGACAAAGTTTCAAATAACAGAGTATTTCTGTGCCAGAAATTTTACTTCTGGGTTCGACACTGGATTTGCACATGGTTTGATACTGAAAGATGGAGCGGTCCCAGCTATAAAAGATCCCGGTCATGATTCAGAACTGCAGACGGTAAGTGAAACGGCATCAAATGTCTGTGTTTTGCTGGTGATCGGCGCTCAAGTGCTCATCACTCTTTAGCTCCGCCCACGGTGCGCCTCCAGGAGCTTGGCTGTTTCCGGAGAGAATCGTAAAGCTGTATCTTACTTTTATAAATATGATAAGACTTTTTGGAGATATGAAGGATGCAATATTACTCTATAGGTACTCAAGATTAACATGAGATTGGGTGAAACTGTGTGTGTTATGTCCCCTTTAAAAAAAAAAAAAAACTAATTTTAGGTGGAAGGAAAAAATATATTGTAATGCTTTTGCAAGTGAATGCAAAGTTTCTCTAGGGTGTACAAAAGCATTAAAATACAATATGTCCCCCCATCTCATTTTTTTTTTCTTTCCTCATGTCCACTTAGTGGCTCTGTTAAATAAATAAATAAATAAAAATCCACACAGAAGTGGCCTATTTACTCTGAGCAAACAATTTAAATATTTTAATTTAAACTCAAAACCACAACCACGCCCTCAAGAGAGTTAGACAATGTTACAGATCAATTGATACATACTGTAGTTTTTATTATTATTATTATTGATATATACATAGTAATTTACATTAAGTCACTACTATTGATATAGCTTAAACCCAAAATATTTCTCAAAAATGGAGCATGATTTAGCCAGCACAAATACCAATTTTGCATACTATAGCAACCCTAGAGGTTCCTCAGTTGTACCTTCCATGTGACTTTGATGCTTTGGGATGAGATTGCTTCCAGCTGCACATCTTGAGGAGCGCCATCAGGTGCTGGATTGATCACATGCAGGAAAAACAGAGAAAATAATGGACTGAGCCACTAGGTGGCAGCACAGATAATAAAATGTCCGATACTACAGTGAACTATAGAAAAACCTCACAAAGGCTCACACCATTTTCAGTTGTAGGAATACTCACGTGCTTCATCTGTGGTGATGGTCAGCTCATTGCTTGGTCTGCTTTCGCCGATCTGGTTTTTGGCAAACATGCGGATGTTGTAGGTGGAAGCAGGGTGGAGTTCAATGATGGTGGCCTGATTCAGCTGAGGGGAGACGTCTTTGGTCATTTGAGATGAGGCCCATGAAGCTTAAAGAAATACAGAGGAATACAGAGTGATAATGCTATAAACCACAAGAAGCTGTTACAGTCATTTTATCATAGTTTAAACGGTGTAGTAATATAAAAACAAACAAACAAACCACTTAAAGTTTCCAATCATAGAATTTAGTCAATGTAAAAAAGAAAATTGAACACTGGTCATTCAGTCTGATCTGTTAACTTAATCTGTCTCTTTTATATCTATTCATCTTTTTCATAAAAACAGATTGCTCCAGTCCAAGATGCTGATTGGCCAATAAATACCAGCTTCTAGCAGTGCTGAAACCCATCGTATGACTGCATAACAACACCTATATATTACTCTATCAACAATACTTGTCTTCAAGAATATAAATAATAACAATAGATTCAGGGGGGCTCATACATGATTTGTTTTTATAGTTGATGTCATATCCTGTAATGGGGCTGTTGCCATCAAAGCCCATTGTCCAGCGAAGTGCGATGGTTCGGTCCTTTACTTCTCTGATCTCAACCTCGGGAGGGTCAGGACGATCTTCAGAAAAATGTTGGTAGAGATTAGATAATAACTTTGTCATTAAAAATGAAAAAAAAAAAAAAATACTAATTTAATATAAAAACAATAATTGTATCTCAAATTCAACTTTACCTTGTACTATCAATTGAATGATTCCTTTATCTTCACCATAAGAGTTAATAGCAATGCAAGAGAAAAAGCCAGAGTCTTCTCTGACGGTATGCAAGATCTGTGAAGAAACAAATGTAGAAAATATGATCATTTGACTAGTACATTAAAGGCATTTTGGTAAATGCTATAGGATATTGGATACTGCTATGGGAGTTCCATTCATTCATGGATAAGAATTGTTTTGAAGTAATTTCATCATTTGATTTGGATATTTATGAGTCAGGTATAGTCTTTTGAACTATTACATTTGAATGACTTTATTTATTAGGGTACAAATGACTCCAGTACGACTCTCAGCAGACATTGTAAAATGTCGTTTTGCACAAACATCTATCTTCATCTATAAACAATATTTAAGAGTGGAGAAAAATAATAATAATTAAAAAAATACAGTTACTACAAAGAACGCACACACACACCCGAAGCATCTATGAAGGCTTGTTTCATATCATGTTCAGATGAAGTAAATGTGGCACAAACGTAAACATCCACCTGCATGCTATTCCAACCATAGTATCCCAGATTATGTGCTTGATTTCTCATGAATTTGCTGAAACAAATATGAAAAAAATAATTTCTGCACACTTACACATTCTGCACATTCTTACTAACGACTATAGCTTGGTTTCTGAGTCATCTTTTGTGCAAGACTTTGAATAATATTTCCTAGAACCATCAAATGCCTATTTAAGTGTTTGCAGAGCTTCTTTATATAACAAGGTAAACATGTCTTTTGTTGATTTATTTATACATTTAAATTTGATGGATTTTAAAATATATTGAAATATATATATTGAAATAAAATAACTATCACCAAATTAGTGCTTTTTGCCTTTCTGTACTGTACATGGCTTGAGCTATTTTAAAAACAGCATAATACTACTATACTGTAATTATATATATATATATATATATATATATATATATATATATATATAAATTATTCATGTTATAAATAAAACAAAGATTGTTGGAGTAAATTTAAAAAAGAAAATACAAGTTAGCAGCTTCTGAGTGTATTAGCAGATATTAGCAGCTTCTGAGTGAAAATGTTTCAAAGTAAATCCCACAAGATTTTTTCTTCCCCCACTGTACTTGAACTATACCTGCAGGTGAACAGCAAAATTAATTTCTGTAGGCATGGATACCTGAAACATGCAGCATGTAACAGAGCATACTGTGCTAGGTACTTTATCCCACAATGCAATGCGTTTGACATGACCTTCCACTTCTGGTATTATGAATTAACTGGAGGTAATATCAACCTGGATATAAAATCACATTTTTGACTGGACTGCCAATTATCTGCGCTTATAAATAAGAGTATTTATTTCTGAGATAATTGTATTGTTGAATTAAAAAACAAACAAACATATATAATATGTACGTATACACCATATACTGTAAAACAAACATATTATGTGAACAATGCTTAAATTTGAATAGATTATTGTTGCACACTGCATAGTTCATGTTCAAAAACAAAAAAAACAAATCAATAAAAATCGCACAAAGTACACATTATTTAATGTGTAGCATGTAAGCAGAAATTTGAACAATGTGGCATATTGAGAGCATTTTTCCATCCAATCAGTCCCTAATGAATAAACTCACGTCTTGCCGTGTGTTTTTGTTTTATTGAATACCACTCGGAAATCTGTCACATTACCATAGTATAAATGAGTTGTAAGAGCAAGTTCTGTGTTGACAATAAGGACAAATATAAGTTTGTGCAAAAGGTGGATGATTTTTGACAGGAAATGATGTCGGTCACTGGCAGCTATTCAGGGTTGCCCTGGACTATGTGTCTTGGAAATGAGGCGTGTGATTGCATTCTCAGTGTAGATGCTGTCTTTGCTCACCTGCAGGGTGGATATGACCTCATCTCCCACTTCCTTCACAGTAACCACATAGCGGCTCATGTCTGGGTTGATGATATGAGATTCCTTCTCCCAGCGAACCTTGATGGGCTTTTCACCGTGAGCAGTGCAGCTCATCTCAGTCATGTGACCCTGTTCTGCTCGTGTGGTGTTGGGGTAAGACGTGATCATGGCAGGAACTGAAGAGAAGGACAAACAGAGAAAGACACATCGTGATGTTATATGGATGAAATAATATTTGACGTCAGTGTCGACCCAGCCACATAATTTCACATGCTCAGCACAGAAATACTGCACATCCATCATAAAATATTATTCTCATCACATCAATCAATCAATGTTTTGTTGTATATTGTATACAATATATTACATACACAGTATTTTCATAATACATTCACTAAGAAACAAACTAATTTATTAATCAAATAAGTTTTAGGATTTAGTATAAAATCAAATTTGGAAATCTAATTTGAATCTACCGGTACTCGTTATTGAGAACAATGACCCCCCCCGCCAAAAACCCCCACAATACTTTAAATATAATGATATGATATGATATGATATGATATGATACATTTATAGATTGATTGACTGATTGATTGATTGATTGATTGATTCATTCATTCATTCATTGATGGATGTGATTTGGACAAGTTCTTAGGCTTTGTGAGATTTACCGAAAATGCCCTTCTGAAAACTGGTATGCTTAATAATTATAAATAAATGTAATACCTATCAGCTTATAGCCAACACATTTCATATTCAAAACAGCATCTTTAAACACAGACAGCTGACTTGCATTGTGAGGTCAGTGCAGACAGGTTATATTACTTGGCCACCTCGCCACAAACAAAACAGTATACAGGGTCACAGTAGAATAACATGTCGACATGTAGATCTGGAGCACACACTCTTAAAATGTCTGGACCTGTGATAACCCTTGTGACAACTAATTTGGTCTACAATTATCATTCATTTTATTTTTTTCATATAAAGCCTTGGTATAACAACTGACCAATTCCACTGCTCCATAAGTGTCTTTCTTCAAAAGTTTGTTTCTAATGGAGCTGTTATCAGATCTCCTCATATGAAGTAACTGAGCTGAAAGCAAATTGAGCTGTTCACTGGCGAGAAGTTCACAGAGCAAGTGCAGACATGAGAAGAAGGCCTGTCTCACCCCTCCACTGTCTGAAACCTTGTTACCCTCAAGCAGTGTGAGTCTCTCTCTCTCTCTCTCTCTTTCCCGGCAGGCATGGCTTTGATTAAATGATGAGCACACTTTGATTATTCATATAGATTCTTCTGCTCGTTTCACTCAGCAATACTGAAGCAGGAATGTGAAACTTCCCAAATCATCATGCACTAGGGTTGGGCTCTATGATCCTACAGTGCATACCTTGTGATGGTAAGTTTGTATCAATTGGATATCGGGACCTCTTTTTGTTAGTTAGACTTTATGTAGAAATGTGGAAAATACACAGGAAGAACCCCCCCCCCCAAAAAAAAAAGATCACAAGGAAGAACTTGTTATAAAAGGGTGTAACTAAAAGTTCAACTTGGCTCTATTGTGCATGTTTCTTAAAATAGATAGATAGATAAATAAATAAATAATCTTTAAATTTTCAAAAGCCTATCGATTTAAATGAAAAGTTTAAAATTAATTTAAAAAATGTCTATTTATTTAGTACAGTATGTACTGCTTTTGCTTCGATGGCAATGGTAATATTTTTTATTTATTTTGCATTATCATTCCTTTGATTTTTTCCAAAAACCAAAAACCTTTTGTTTATTTGTAAATTTAAAAGATTCAAAACAATCAGAATTGTCCGATTTATAATTATATTTGTATTGTTTTTTTAAGTCTTTTGATTTTGGTTTGAGTCCATTAAATTCCAATTAAAAATAATAAATAATCAAATGAAATAATTGCATTTCTTTTGCGCTTCAAGTACATTTATTATTATTTTCCAAAAACATGCATTTACCAAAGAGGGTCCCAATCCCCTTAGATCTTAAATATTTACTTGTACCCATGAGATTTTGAGTTAATATTTTAATAATTTAAAGAAACATTTGCATGTTATTGCTTCTCTGATGTTAGTTTATGGTCACATGACATGCAAGTTAACAGACGGAATATTTAATCTTTTTTTTTTTTTTTTTTTTAAGTAAATGTTTATTTTTTTTATATAGAGACCTGCACGTATATAGTCCTAATGATTATATTATATTATTGTTTCAACAATAATCATAAAATGAACAACATTATACATATTAAATTAATTCGCAGCATTTGATTTGATACTACACTATATCACTATTTTAGTTTTAATTCAATAAATTGTGCAGCCACCTTTATTTTAATTTTACATTTGATTTAATTATTAGCTTTTTGTCAACTCATGGACCTCCTGCAGTTCTTTCACAAACACCCAATTGAACATTTTTTTGGTTGAATTTGCAGCAGAAATATTGTGACGTTGACCGTAATAAGTAGTCCAACTGTGATATGTTATTTTGTACAGTCCACCCACAGCATTAACAGTTGAAGAACAGACAGACAGACAGAGACAAGGAGGAAAAGAAAAAGGGTCTCTCCGTGCCCAGACTCTTATTGCGGTGTGAACCGGCTGAAGTTGACATGATGGAGAGTGTCAGAGTCAGGCCTGTGAACGTTTAACTCTCATCTCTTATTCACTTACAAGCTCCACGCAGCTGCACCATACGAGAGAACGCTGATTTATTTTGCATGACAACTATGAATTTTAAGTACGGCATATTAAAAAAAGAAAAAGAAAATATCTCTCCGCCTTCTCTAAATGTTATTGCTCTTTAACGGAGGGTGCTCTCTGAAGACCTGTTGCGAGGTTGAGACCTGCACTGAAGCAAGATCTGGAACATACGGAAAGACTCATTTTTATTTTAACTACAGACAGTCCACTTTTTCAGCAGCCTTATTTAATTAGGCATTTTTTCCCATTAGTTTCTCTACATACAAACAAACCAGCTTTGAGATTAATTCAACTTTGACTTGAAAATGGAAAAAAAAAAAAAAAAAAATGTTGTGAAAGTGACATTATCAAGTGTTCATTATTAACTATCAACTAATAAGGTCTGTTCATAACAGGAATTATAACTATAAAGATAAATACGATAATATTAGTGTCCATTCCAGTGCACAATAATATTCTGTTTATTATGAGCATGTCCTTCTAATAAATGCTATGAAATGCTCAAGCTCTTTAAAGCAGGATGGACTCTGAATGGTTTTTATCCTTCACTAGCTGGGAATAATGGTTTGAAAGTGATTCCAAATATATTGTTCTGTTGTGCTGTGGATTCGGCTATTCATTTACATTAAAAATGATTTTTAAAACTATATTTTTAGTGTTATCATTTTTTGTTTGAATGAGCCTATAGTTAACTGCTATCTGCTAACTTCCCATGGTAACAGTGCCCTTTCTGATTGGTGGAATTCTCTTTAAGATTATGGGTAGTGTAGTGTTAATTCTGCTATTAAATCAGCTTTTTAAATGAATTATTTGAAATAAAACTGAGATGACAATGAAATGTGGCTTTTACAGAAGTATACAACAACACTTAACTGTCTTAGTGGGTCTGTATTGTAAAGTTTATATACATTATTACTAAAAAAAAAAAAAAAAAATTCTCTATGGAGAAAATTAAAAGGACTTAAGGAATCTCACTGTTGCAGTTTTTTTTTTCACTAGGGCGTTTCATATGATGTTGCAGAAGACTGATATTGAATGCAATGTGGGGGTAAAATTCACAATATGGTGAGTCCTCAGTTCTTAGAAATTCTCCTTAGTACAGATCCAAAAGAGTGTGTATAATCTCATTTAAAGTCTTGCAGTCAGCATGAGAGGGGCTTCAGGCAAGAGGGGCTCTAAATGGTTTTCCCATAACAGCTTAGTTGATGTATATTTTTAATATCCAGCAATATTACAGGCTCCTGTAATAAAGAGAGAAGGGGGAGCGCTGATGGCAGCTATAACCGCACATCAAACAGAATCTCCCTTTATTCATTTCAGCAGCCATAGAACAGCACCTAAATATTATTAAACAAACCAGGCAAAGCCACAGGGAGCACAGGAGAGAGTTTGATATTCACAACATGTGTGAGTAAATGTTGTCTTTCACAAGCAACATGGATGTGTTTTACAGCTATTCTATGAAATAAGACTTTACAGTTTTGAAAAGTGACATTATATTAAATATCTGTAAAATTCTTTAAAATGGTAAACACTGTGATAAAGCAATGAGGTTTGCAGTTGGACAGTTACACAAGGTTTTTGCATACAGAATTTAATGCTGATGTTTACATAAATATCCTTTCAATAATTATTCACTGTTATCATATCGTTTAGACTACTCTGATGAATAATGCTAGCAGTCATAGGTCTCTATTTTTAGGGTATGCATTAATTGATAAAATGAATATAAAATGAATATGAGTGCATTAATACATGTCACAAGTCACTTTGGATGAAAGCACCCACTAAGTGTGAATAAATAAACAAACAAACAAATAAATAAATGTAATTATTAGAAAAATAATTTAATGCTAAAATTTCCAGAAATATACCCAAAGTTCTGTCGTGAAACTCTAGATGGCGCAGTCTGATAGGTGTAACTCGGATTAAATTACATCAGTATTATGTGGAGCAGCTGATTTGTTCCTTTTGTATCAGCAGCCAATGAGCTTGCTGCTCAACATTCAAATACTTGGCTTTGGGCTGTCCCCTAATAGTCGACTGACCAGAAGAGGCTTGATCGTCCACAATTTTATTAGTCGCTCAGTCGCAGGAAAAAAAAAATTCACAGGCGAAGTCACGGACAGAATGTTAACGGCCAGTCTTTGTGGAAATACAGTACTCGGGCAGGACATCCAAACGCGCGCCTATCATTCATCGACCTCAAATAAGACTTAATATCTGAAATATGTTAGTAGCAGCAACTTTAAATGGCCGCTCAATCTAATGTTAACCTAGAGAAATAATGTGTACTATTCAAGTGTTTGTGGAAGTATGTGGAAGCGGAGTGTGGAAGCTGAACAGTAGCACTCACTGCAGGATAGATGGAGGCGCCGTCACTTGCTCTTAAAATACTCCCTCATTTTTGGTCATACAGATAAGAGTAATACAGCTTTCGAATCTGTAAAGACTCTACATTTATTTGTGTGCACTCACAATAACAAAAAAAAAAAACATTGCTCTTTTGTAAAATAATGAAAGCAAAGAGGATGCGCTTTCTGCCATCTCGAATGCTCTGTGAACTTGAGCGCGAAACTCCGTGTATGTTTGCCCTACAGATATCTATAGAGAGTGAAATGTCTACTTTCAAATTAACCAATTCAAATGAAAACAATATTCTCAGATTATGTAATCCATATGAAACATGCATACAGGAGCATCCACTAGATGGCGAGTCAGTGTCGCCGACTTCATCTCTTAAACTGAAAACAAAGAAAGCACTAGTTTATCAATAAAATATTCAAATGTTAATGCAGTCTCCTTACTGTTTTTCCCTGACACATCCATAATCATTACTTCTGCCAGTGTGCTGTGGCAAGTTGCACTTGAACACTTATTAGGCTATGTAGGCAATTAAAGGCTCATATTTATGATTTTAATGATTTATTAATAAACGTGCAATTAGTCGACTAATGCTTCAAATGAACGACTACTAGTCGACCAAGAACATCTTTAGTTGAGGGCAGCCCTAACTTGGCTAGTGTTTGCTGGAACAGCTGCAGCGTGATTCAGAAACCCTCCTCCTTCCCCAGCTCCACCTGTATAGATCTGCTATGGGGTGATTCATGTATGCTATGTGGGGGGTACTTCATATATGTTATATGTGCAGCAGAAGTATTTCTTACATGGTCACAGCAGCATGCTGTGGATGTATTGGCAGTAGCAAGTCTCGGTACTTGCTCTGCCACAGCAGCAGCGTAGCGGATCTATTCCGCCAAGACCAAACACATTAACATTGTCATGTACATTACCTTGCTATACCCTCAGAGAGTTGTCATGACAGAACAAATTTTCAAGATAACCGTTTACTGTTAAAAAAATCAGGTAACAGGGTTGAAATTTTAAGCTTCCTCCTTATTGACAAACATAACATTAATTTACTACTGTTCAAAAACGTAGAAATTTTGGTGCGTGTGATCTACTAAAACCTGGGTCAAAAATGTTCAGCTACTGTCTTGAAAGGAAAGCATCACATTTAAACAAGAAAGTAATCAAGGCAAGTATGCAAATAATATTTCTCACTCTTTCTACAGACACGCACACACAAACAAAAGACGAGTCAGAGCGTGGCGCATATGTAGCCTTTAATGGTCTTTATTGTCAGTTCAATGAAGCATATAAGTGGAGTTTAGAGACGTACTCGGGTTAAAAAGCATGAAAGATGATCGTCTGATGGAGATTCAGAGACTCATTATAGTGGCTGAACAGTCAATGACCTTGGAGCCAAAAAAGGTAAATATTCATATTTCTATACAGTGTGTAAAACTGTAAAAATGACAAAACTGTAATCTCTCATCATTCGCATTCTTTCAGTGTGCACACAGCAACTGAGCCTTAAAATATTCTTGGCAATTTGGACCAGTATTTACGGCTGGGTGTGAATTAACTATGATAACTCCATTTGTGTTTTCCACTTTGATGGCCATGTTGAATATGATTAGTGTGTATGGCGTATCATGCCGTATGAATACAGAGGCTGCAGCAGCAGCTCTGGGTGTATATAATCCATTTCAGCCCTCATTTTATCACCAGTACAGGGGCACCCTGGGAAACTAGGCCACCTCGTCACATTGCCACGCCTGAGTGGGCCATCTACCCCCTTCTCTCTCACAAACACACACACTCATTGCCTTCTCTGTGCAGGCCAATGGAGTGAGGTATATTCTCTGGATTGGGAGGGGCAGCACGAGTGTGTGTGTGTGTGTGTGTGTGTGTGTGTGGTTGGTGGAGTGCAGCAGGCTGCCATGCTGAAGCAATTCCCCCTTTTTCTTGCACAATTGGTCACAGTCTGAGCATGTGCTTTCTCTGATACTGAAGGCGAGGGAGTGCCATCAGACCCACACAAGGATAAAGATGATGATATAAATGAAAACAAGAAGCAAAACACCTTTTTGTGCTTTTTCTATCAAGCTTAATGACCGTTAATTGAACATCACTAAGTCTGTCTATATTTTTAAAATACACAATAATCCTACACTGAAAAAAATAAAAATAAAAAAATCATAAGAGACCACATTCTTTACAAAATGACAAAATAGAATAGTGCACGATAAAGAGGTGAAAAGCAGAAGAGAAAAAGAACGCAAGATATATTACATTTATTTTTCTTAGTAACTGTGTGAGAAAACTTTACAAAAATGTAAATCATAATTCATGAAAATCTTGACATCCCCTCTAGCTCTCTTTGGTGCATTTATGAGAGTCCATGAGAGAAGCAAGACTATCTGAATCATGAATCATGTTCGTTTGAGTCTGCTCTTTTGAATGAATCAACTGATCGAATAAAAAAAATTGGACTAAACCATCTGACTCACTTAATCACGCACTTGTCTCACTGGAGTAGAAGAAATGATGACCAAAATTATATTTTTAGTATTTGTTAATTTTTAATGTATAGTTTTTAGGGATGTTACATATTTTTACTGAAAAAAAAAAGAAAAACTACTGAGAAACAGAGAGAAATTATATTTGACTGAAGACTGAAATAATGCAGATTCAATACCACTAGTCCATCTAAATACTATATGCAGCAGAGGAATATCAGAATATTGTTTTCATTATGACCATATACTGCCCTTGAAATTCTGGGTAATTTAAAGTAATTTTTGACCATTCCATCTGTAAAATACTATTTTCTTTTAAAGGGACAGAGCACAAATAAAATAAAATAAATTCTGGTGTTCCCCAAGGGTTTGTCTTGGGCTGCTCACATGATGCAAAACGCAAAACACAAGAGACGATGGACAACTTTTATGGAGGAATTTTGACACACCCTGTCTCAAATCATTTTTACTGTAAGGAAAAATACAGTCTTCATTCAATTTTCAGTAGTTAATTTTTGCTGATCTAAATGGGTAGTGATGTTTAGACAGAACGAAAGTGACATAATGCGAATAGGCTACTGGTGGCACTGCTCTGTTGGTTTGGTCTTCTCCTCATGCCAGAGTGGGCAAAAAATGCTGTGTAGTGGGTTTAATGGAGGGGATGTAAGTCTCTGCCTGCTCAACAAATAAACAGTTCACCAAGGAGCACAATACCGTATACACAGCAGTCAACTGGGCAGAAGACCCTCAGGCCCAGACACACACTCAGTCACACAGGCACACACACACTCCTTAGAGTGGCACAGAGCAAACAAAGAGAACAAAAAAACATTTAAATATAATACATGTCTATTAATAGCAATCTGATCAAATCACAATCAACATACATTATGCCACTCATATATACACACACATTTCGACACACACACACACACACACACACACACACACACACACACACACACACATACACATACAATCAACACACTCCACTTGACAGGGTCTTACTTTTAACGGTGAGGTACATGCTCTTGCTGATATCGGCTCCCACGTCATTGCTGACCTTGCACAGATAAAATCCAGCATCTTCCTCCAGGACGTGTTTTATGAGCAGAGAACCCTTCTCTAGGAGCTGGATACGTGAGCCAGAATTCAAGGCGATGGGCTGGAACTGAGGTACGCCAGCACCTAAAACAGAAAACAGAAACAATGTAAGGTCTATATACACTATATATTTAGAAATGTTGTATTTTTATATTTTAATATGTAGAAATTTGTCATGAATATATAATGTTTAATTTAATTTATTTAACAAATATTTAATTTAAAAAAGGCTACACTAAAACGTATTTCATTCTAGCATAACAAAACAAAATGAGGCAACATGGCTGCGATATGTTTAACTTTAATCTTAAACATCTGATAATCCAATAGCATTACAACCTTTTTTATGATCAATATCAATTATGATGTGTTTACATCTGATGATTTCTTTATTGGATTTAAAGATCTCTGAGGGGAATTGTTTTGTATCTGGTGTGTCTTGTCTGGATTAGGATTAGATGACACTGTGGGATTCAGTTATATGAAATAAACCGTAATACCACAAGAGCAACTTAATCTGACAAAGCTACAGCCTGTCTGGGCAAAAAAATAAAATAATCTTGACTGTCATGTAAAATAGGTACAGACTTTCAGGATATCCACCTTAGTTCGCAATGTGGAAATAAGCTATTTTCTGTGAATGTGTGAGACATCTGATTCATTAGCCACTATAGGTGCAGTAAATGGTAAAACTATTTGTGCTACAAACCAGTGTTTATAATTAATGTATGACAATACATTAAAACAATATAGCAAGAAATAGCTGTTTGCAATAATCACACACATTTTTTGTATAGCTCAAAATAACTGAAAGCGGATGACACCAGAAGCCTTGCACATTTAGAAATGGACCTGCTCTTATGTTAAAAAGAAGGTGGATGCTGTACTGAACATTTATAGATGTTGGAATACTGTACCTGGTTATGAAGTGTTGAAAAACATATATATGTAACATAAAGAACATTATAATTGAAACTCCATTCATTCAGAAAGCAAATAGAAATTTATTTTCTGAATGTAGAAATTTGATTTCAAAGAATGTAACATCGTCAATCTAGAAAAAGCACTCCTTTACCCACAATGCCTCTCTAACATCATGGACTCCATCTGACCCTCTTTTCTTTCATTCAAGCTCTGTTTAACGTCACCCTCCCAATGTGCAGCCCAGTTTTTGTTGTGTATATGGATTTCCATTTGTTAGCTTTCATCTACAATGTGTAGTGAGGGCTTCAAACGCTCAGTCCCCTTCAGGAGGAATCAAGGTCGAGCGAGTCACCTGCTCCTGTTCTAATCCAGTAATCCAGCTTCTTTGACCATGGCCTCAATGCAAACACACACCTGTGCCCAGCCCACCTGTCCAGATCACCCCTAAACCTGACTAAAGTTATATCCACACCAAATGTGTCTGCATTGGGTCCCCTTCATTATATGGCCCTATCTTAGGTTATCGGAACTTAAAAAAAACCTTGCCACTAGTATAATTGCAGCTTTAGAACAGCTGTACTGTTTATCACTCAAATAGCAGCTGTTCTATTTATATTTGTTCATATGCAGCTGTTCTGTTCATACACAGTGTATAAATAATAAAAATAATAATAATAACAGCTGGAAATAGTTGGTGTAAATAAACTAAATATACAGTACTTGAGAGGAAAATCTGATTATTACAATGCACAAAGGCTTATTTTTTAATGAAATGTAACCTGGAAATGTTTTTGTGAGATTCACCAGTTTCTTTACAGAAATTCTTAATTGCAAGAATATTTCATATTGCTTACAGTTTTTTGTATTTTTGCCCATAGAAACTGGTAATGTACAACAAGAAATAATATACAGTTACATATTTGCAAATACTAGCATACCTTTTGAGTGGTTCCATACTATAGTGGGGATTGGGTTTCCCTTTGCCGAACAATTCAGGATCACTGATTTCCCATAGATGCCATCCTGGTCTCTTGGCTGTACCTCAAAATGTGGCGGAACTGAGCATAAAAAGAATATAATTTTTAAAAACACACATAACATAAAAGCACCATTGAAAATTTATGTATTTATATATAGGTTTAGAGACAGTTTAAAGAACAAAAATTGAAAAAGACTTTATTTCCCCAAAACAATATAAAATAGGAACTTAATTATTCTACACTGTAAAAAATGACAACGAATTTAACGGTAAAATACTGTAAAAATGCTACAGTAAAAACCTGCTAAATGGTTAACGCTAAGTTCCCCTACTATATATGGTGAAAAACTGTATACATGTAATTTTAAGTTTTTGTTGAAATAACTATGTTTCTTAGTTTTTGTTATCAGTTTTATACATTAGGTTTGTATGTTACACCTAATGTTGTTAAATTAATGTTTGTTGCATTATTTCAGTTTCATATGTGTTCCCATGATGGTGTTTAGTGTTTGTGTGCACCTTCTATATATGTTAATATTCAAAAGCTGCTTGTGATAGGCTTTGGTCCATCATGTGACTTTCTCATCACCACCTGCTTTTGGTGGTTATCAGTGTATTACAAAGGTAAAAACTGTAAAACATAAAACCTTGCTACCTTATTTTTTTACGGTAAAATTCTGGCAACCACAGCTGCTGCTTTTTTACCGTAAATTTAACAGAAGTTTTTTTACAGTGTAGAGTGAAAACATTATTGGTAAAAATGTAAATTATAACATTATAATAAGAATAGCTAAATTTATCTCAAACCTTTAACGATGAGCTGTATACTATGCTCGACGGCAGCAGCCTCATTACGGGCAATACAGGTGTAACTGCCGTTATGAATTTCCGACAGGTTTGAAATGCGCAATGAGCTGGTAAAGTCTATGTTGTCTATGGTGACACCCAGGCTGGCATTGATTGGTCGTCCATCTTTGTGCCAGGTTATAGACATCGGCAGGTCGCCGGATATGACCACGCAGGGGATGAAGACACGCTGACCGATGGAAGCGCTCTGAGAGTCGGAGTGTTGGATCAGAGGGGGCACTGAGAGAGAGACGGAGCAGTAACATAGATGCTCTTAGAAATGCACCGCCAGATAAAATCACAAACAAAGCAAACAATGCAATTATAATTTCAAATGTTAACATATTATTGCACAGCAAAAGTTTGATTTAGAGTATGGCTATGACAGTACATTTATGTTTCTAGTCTCCTTATATCAAATACAGAGCAAGATTCACATAACCTTTGACTAAATGTGATGCAACTTTATGAAGAAACGCTACATGTAAAATGAGTGGTTGGTGTGTTCTAAGTGGTTGTGACAAACAGCTCAGAACACATTCAATATGGGCTGGTGGACAGAACATATGTGCTCACACATGTACAATTATCTGTGATTTGCAATAATAAGGCTCCAGTCGGCCTTCATAACAAGCCATTACAGCTCAGAATCTAGAGATTTCACAGAGGAGGAGGCATAATGTGAACTAATGAGAGAGAAATAGAGCAAAGAAAGACAAAATAAAGAAGACTATAAAAGGGCTCTTTCGTCTCCCAGTAAATTCGGCATAATGCGTTCCCCGGGGACTTTGCAAGCATGGTGCTAGTCAGCCTGTCGCGTTTGAGAATCAATGAGTTAAAATAACATTGAAATAAAGCAGCACTTCAGTGCTTATTTAATTCAAAACAAAATGGGGATAATGGACTCCAGGGAATCCCTTCGCACGCTTCAGAATTTTAAGCATGAATGGAGCAAATTAGCTAACTCAATCACATCAGGGTTTTTTTTTTTCTGTCTTTATGACTTTGAACTCACAAAAACAGATGTTTGCTTGGTTATTGCATAACAACGGTATCAAATATTTGCAGTAAAACTAGTATTTATTTTAACTTTAACAATATAAATGTCTGTATTTTTCTAATTGGTACGTTAACTGTGCTTTGAGGTAAGTCTTGTCATTTTGGAATTACCGTAACTATGAGATCCTGTAAAAACCATTAGCATCATTGTAGAACTTGCACATGAAGTTGATACATGCTCGCATATTGATTACATGGCATATTTGTGTCACGTGTTTGTTCCGTTTTGCCCTTATTTGGTCTTTCCTGTTCTCGTTTGGTCCCCATTCTGTTCATTTAGTCCCAGCCGTGTTTTGATTATATTCCAGGTGTGTCTCGTTTTCCCCTCGTTAGTTCTGTCTATTTATAGTGTGTTCTGCCCCATGTTTCCTGTCTGCTGTTGTATGTCTTCCTTGCCTGTGCTCCCTGTCTATCTTTTGGAAATTAAAGACTTTCATTGTGTGAAATCCTCGTCTCTGTGCCTCCCTGTGATATGTGACAATTTGTAATTTTCTTTGTAATATGTGTAATTTTTGTAAAAAATAAAATAAAAATAATTATATATATATATATATATATATATATATATATATATCTGTGTGTGTGTGTGTGTGTGTGTGTGTGTGCAAATTTCGACCAATCAAATGCTCTCTAGGATTAGACTGACATTACATGAGCATGCATCCACTCCCTAATTACGGAAATCAGGATTTGAAGAAAGCTCTGATGTCTCTAATGATGAGTTATGGAATGATATTGCATTCTATCACTTTTCAATTTCAAAACAGTAGGATATAAATAGACTACTTAATGTTTCCAAAGAAAAAAATCAAATTAATTTTTAACATTCATTGTTAATTTAGACTGATTCATAGTAATCTTAGGTAATTATATTTATATTTTACATTATATTTTTTAATTTTCTTAAGAAAATTGTGTGCATTTCCATGTAAGATTTGCTTCCATAATACTACGGTATAGTAGATGTTGCTATGTAGTTGATAAGGTCTTCTTAAAGGTGATTATTTCACTAATATGTGACCCTGGACCACAAAACCCCTGGACCCCTTAAGTGTCAATTTTTCAAAATTGATATTTATACATCATCTGAAAGCTAAATAAATAAGCTTTCCATTGATGTATGTGTTTGTGTTTGTTAGGATTGGACAATATTTGGCCGAGATACAACTATTTGAAAATCTGGAATCTGAGGGTGCAAAAAAATCAAAATATTGAGAAAATCGCCTTTAAAGTTGTCCAAACGAAGTTCTTAGCAATGCATATTACTAATCAAAAATCAAGTTTTGATACATTTACATTAAGAAATTCACAATATATCTTCATGGAACATGATCTTTACTTAATATACTAATGATTTTTGGCATAAAATAAAAATTTATAATTTTGAAACATACAATGTATTTTTGGCTGTTGCTACAAATATACCCCAGCGACTTAAGACTGGTTTTGTGGTCCAGGGTCACATATATGGTTGCAATGGTGATTTTTGGTTTTTAAATGGTTGCTTACTGGCCTAAAGGTTGAAATGGAGTCCTTTCAATATAGGAATCTGTGTGATTGGGAATTTCACTTGAGGGTTAAAGAGTTCCCCACAGAGATTTAATATTTGCTGCGTTCACCAAAAAAAAAAAAAAGCTGTTGGGTTTGAAAGTGACTTCGGTGTGAGCAATGCCATATTGCTAAACTATAGCAATGGGCCTTTTTTTGGCCCACAAAATTTCACTGAAATGATTGTGACAGCACCATAAGTCAAAAAAGCCTACTCTCAACAAGTTTCTTTGATATTCTGGTCTTCTTTAATAAGGTCTGACCTTTCCTCAACAAGACACATGATTTGAGTTATCTTTTATGTATAGCACAGATGTCGTGGGACAAGTGTGCCAAGTTATTAGTACTTAGAGTTAGGGGTTTGTGAATTGCGAATCATAAGACTGAGCAATAGTGACGCTAACCTTAAAAAATACCATTGAATATGACCCGATATTAAAATCTAGCATTCTTGTAACATCTGACTTCCATTTAGATAGCAGTACCTTTCACTGTCACATGGACGCTCCTGTGAATTTGTTTCTCTGGATCCACCAACACGTAGCATGTGTACTCCCCCTCGTCCGAGTTTTGCACATTGGACAGCTTCAGTGTGCCGTTGTTCTCAAAGGCACGTTGGCGATGGTTAAACGGGAGCAGGTTGGAATCCTTATACCACTTAATAGAGTAGTACGGGTAACCAATGATGCGACAGTGAATGTACGTGTCCCTTCCAGCGATGGCAGTGACATTTTTCATTGGTCGAATACTGGCAGGACCTGTTGTGAGAAAGAACTATCAGTACACAGTGCTTCAGAAAGTCAGCTGAAAGGCTTATGTATTACGTGTCAATAATTTCGGTAATAACTATTAGCTATACATTCTGAACAAATCCACTGTAAGCAACTAACTAAATAACTAATAATAATTTATCCTAACTTCAAAGCCTTGTGGAGGGATTAACTCTACCCAAAAGGGATACTCTACCCAAAAATAAAAATTTGCTTATTTACTCACCCTCATGCTGTCCCAAATGTATATGTTTTTGAAATGAACACAAACAGAGAATTTTAGAAAAATAAGTCCATATCAAAAACTACATAAAACAAACATGATGGTGATACATACAATCCCAGCTGATAAATCAATGTCTTCTAAAGCAAAACAATAGGTGTGTAAGAGAAATACTAATATTTTAAACCTATATATAAAGTATACGCTTATACAAACTTCAAAATACTAATATTTTAAAGTTTATATAAGCACTTTGTGAAACTCGTGTGAGAACTGATGGTCTTCTGTGGTTCCGGATCACTTCTCACATGAGTTTAACCAAGCGCTTACAGTACATCATGCTTCAAAACATGCTGATGTTGCGTGAACTCATATGACAACTGGCCGGAAGCACTGGTTTATAGTTTAAAAGTTTCAAATATTAGTATTTTCCTCACACACACACCTATCATTTCTCTTCATATGAAATTGATTAATTAACTGGGGTCGTACGGACAATGGTTTTCCAAGCATCAACTTTAAAGGGGCAAATCCACTTGCATTATATAGACTCAGTGATGGATTTTACAACTTTTTAAAATCTCTGTTTGTGTAATTTGAAGAGAGTCGTATGCATCTGGGATGACATGAGGGTGAGTAAATGATTACAGAATTTTGATTTATGGGAGCAGTATCCCTTTAAGGGCAGGCAGAGTTTAACTTTATGTAACTGACCAATGGGAGGAAAGGCAGTAGAACCTGACATAATCGAGTACAAACACTTACTTCCAACAAACAACTAAGGAAGTCTATCATACTTACAAATAACTATCCATTTCCATTCTCATTCGTGTATTTACAGTTCATTCCCATTCTCTTCCAAATTAGGCAGAAGCTATTTGCATTAATTGCAAATAGCATTTGATGCTGTTTAAATTAAGTGCAAATAATATGTCATTTGGTTGCATTGGTCACATCAAAAGCTAAATATTTTTTCATTTTCTAGCCTAACCTAACAGTGGTGAATTTAGCATTTGTGTTTTAAACACTCTTTAAAAATGAACTTAAACTTCAGAGCTGCTACCTTGAACATTAAAGGGGAAAATGCTTTTTGATTTACTCTAGTTACAGCATCTGTCAGCTGGGGCTAAATGGCTGATACTAAGCAGCCAAACCTTGACCCCTCTGCACTGATAGCAATTAAACTGCTGAAGGTTGCAGTACTGTGAGCCAACAGGGTGCAATAGTCTGGTTCCGGAAGTAAAAGCTCCATTCATTTTTCCAAAGGGAAATAGATTTTTAACAATAACTTATAAACCTTTAAAGACAAACCTACTGTGAGTTGTGAAGTTGACAGTATATGTTTATGTTAAATCTGTTTACATTATTACAGTTTATTTTTACAATAATCATGTTAGACAATTAAATTTGTGGTGAAAAGTTGCCCATGATGCTGTACAGAAAATTCCACCAATCAAAGAGTCATGGCGAGCAAATTGAGCAAAAGAGCTTGCAGGGAATGTCTATTCCCATGAAGAACTGCAAATTATGTAATCGATTCGGTCTTACCATGCTGTCATAATAAGTAAATATTTGTATGCTTATTTTACAATCCAATTAAAATCTATTGTTTTTTGATGAAATCTAATTTTAAAATAAAATAGTTTTTTCAATTATGTTATTTGCAATGCTTCAGTCTATTGTAATTCTTTCCCTCATAAAACCTGTTAAGTACACAGTCTTGTGCCATTGTACACAGTCTTTTTGTCTGATTTTCATATTTCATATTTTTGATTAAATTGTTTTGTTTTTTTGCTTCAAATAAAAATGTGTAATGTTGTGACTCAGCTCGTAGCTGGTTGATTTGGTTCATGGCTTACGATGCTAAACCAAAGACTATTTAAAAGTCCCTATAGGAAAAGGAATGGAAAAAAATATTTGTGAGACCAACGTCACTGAAAAGTGGGTGGCCACTACTGCACTTTATACCAGGGGTGTCCAACCCTACTCCTGGAGGGCCACTGTTCTGCAGAGTTTAGCTTCAACCCTAATTAAACACACCTGAACCAACTAATCAAGGTCTTTAGACTCACTAGAATCTTCCAGGCAAGTACGTTGGCATGTTTGGAGCTAAACTCTGCAGGACACTCTTGCTCTATACTATGCATTTCTATTTGACTGCAAACTCCATCAGGAGGTGGATCACAAGAGCTCTACTGCCTTCACTGCCACTGGTCGTCTCCACACTCTCATTTGCATGAAGTTAAACTCTGCTCTTTGTTGTACCATCAATGGTCAAAGAGACAAATTTCACTGAAAATAAATCACTTCAAGTTGCTTTCTTGCGGCAATGCTGTTGACAATGAGAACATACCTTTTAGGAGGCTGCACTGCAACTACAACCTAAAACAATACAATTCTCTTTCTAACTCAATTCTATATTTTCATATAGAAACCAGACAATCTCCGAACAAACGTGAAATTGTTGTGTGTGCTTGTGGTGTGGTGTGGTGTGGGTGTTTTTGAGGAGCTGATCTGACAAGCACCTCTTACGTTTATTCGAGCCTGGTAGGAGACCGATCCAGCCGAGTTGTTGCAGGTGCAGCGATAGACGCCCCCATCAGTGACCTGTGTGTGAGACACATTCAGGTAGCTGAGCACGTGGCCTTCCGTGGTAATGATGCGATCCATGCGGTGGTTGCTGTCTTTGATGACGGGGTCGTCATCTAACGTCCAGGTGACGGTGGGGAGGGGGGTTCCTTTCACGTGACACACCAGTGATATGGGCTCATTCGGGCTCACCACCTTCTCGCTGAAGGCAGAGAGGATCTTTGGCGTCCCGTCTAGAGAAGAGGAAGACAGATTTGACAGCTTTTTAAATTTTTGCAAATGGTTACATACAGCACTATGCATTGAGTATAAATAATAGTAGAAGGTTTGAGGTCCCATTCAGTCGGTCACGTTCGACGTACGTTGGACTGACCGACGAATAGGAATCTCGCTAGAGAGGCCAATCTACTTCGAGTGTAACTAAAACGAGCCAATGCACATTGGCATGCAATCATATGCAGCAGCTGCTCACCTCGCAGCGCGGGTATATAATGAGCAGCAGGTGCGTTGCATCTTTAGCTTTTCGCTTCGGAGCTGAACAGTGTTTTCTGCTGGAAGTGATAACTAAAAGAGTCTCTGCAGGACGATCTCTTTGTGTGAAGAGTGCGGGCGTACAGCACAGCAGTGGGGTCGATTCTCTCCAGCTTTCCTTTTTCTTCTCTCTTTTTCTTTGCCTTTTTTGAGCAGAAAGAGCTGCAAGAGCCGTTCTCACGGCTGGTAAACGGGGCGCTTAAACAGCGCGTAAAAGCCGTTTTTACGGCTGGTAAGAGAGCGTCGGAGAGAGAGAGCACACGAAAGGCTGCACAAAATCCCTGTCCGTGTTGCCGCAACCGTTCCCCTGCGTGCTTCAGCACCAATTAAAAGAGTAAAGTCCCTAAAAGAGCTTACACAAGTAGAGCTTGCGTCTTTTTAAAGATGACATTCTACTTGTGTGTTTCTGGGTACGGTCATTACCTGGCACCGAGGGATGGTCATGAGCGTTGCATCGCGTGCCTGGGCTTAGCGCACACTGAGGCAGCGTTTGTGGATGAGTCATGTACCCATTGTGGGAAGATGACCATCTCGGAGTTGCGGTCGAGACTCCAGTTCCTGCAAAGGGGCGGAGTCCCAGTGCCGCTGCCTCGTTCCAATCCTCCTCAGAGGGTTGCTGCGAGCGGTGGCGCTGGTGACCTGAGGATTACAGTAAGTGCGCATCCTTCGGGGAACCAACCCCCTAGGAACCCTCACTCCTCCTGCACTCCGCAGCCAGTAGAGCTGCCGGGGGAGCACGGTGGGCCATCTCAAAGGTGTGTACCAACCGTATCCTTCGGCGCTCCTCCCGATGACCAGATGTCGATAGCTGCATCGGAGGGTGAGTCAGACCTTTCTGGAGATGACGCGTTGGCGCAGTTGCCTCCTTCGGGTACGGTAGCTGTGCCCGATACAGATCCGGAAATGATGACTATGCTTTCCCGGGCCGCCAACAGGGTCGGGCTCGTGTGGAACCCTCCACTGTGTCCCAAGCCCTCAAGGCTGGACGATTGGTTTCTCGGGGTGGCACGAGCTGGTTCTCAGCCACCCACCCCAGTTCCTTTCTTCCCGGAGGTGCATGAAGAGCTCACTCGGAAGAGCTCACTCGGTGGGCCCTCTTCCCTCACCACCCTTCATCCCCCCTGTGGAGCGGGCCGTTGCTATGCAACTGTGCCCTAACTCCACCTGGCGGGGGGAGCCGTCTCTCCCTTCCCGGGCCTGTAAGTACTCGTCGGACCTTACCGGCAAGGATTACCAGGCCTGTGGGGAAGCCGCTTCCGCCTTACACGCTATGGTGTTGTTGCAGGTCCATCAGGCCAAGGCACTGAAGGACCTGCACGAGGGTGGTCATGATCCGCAAGTTCTTCAAGAACTTCGTGCTGCGACGGACCTCGCGCTTCGGGCGACGAAGGTTACGGCACGGTCAGTGGGTCGTGCGATGTCCACTTTGGTGGTCCAGGAACGCCATCTCTGGCTGTGTCTGGCCGACATGAGGGATACCGACAAGGTCAGGTTCCTTAATTCCCCCGTGTCCCAGACTGGCCTCTTCGGCGACTCGGTCGAGAACTTCGCCCAGCAGTTCTCGGCTGTACAGAAGCAGTCTGAGGCGATCAGTCACATCCTGCCACGGCGGTCCGCTGTTGCATCCACCCCGCCGCCGGCAGCACCTCAGCCTGCTCGTCGCCGAGGGCGACCCCCTGCGGCTGCCCCCGCTCCCGCGCCGCAGCAACAGCCTCCACCCAAGCGGCACCGTGGAGCGGGGTCCCCAGCCTGTCCAGGCCCCCGCCAAGAAGGGCGGCAAAGCCAGGAGCAAGAGGCCCTAGGACGGGCGACCCGGAGATGGTTGGGACTGCTCTTCAGGAGACGGTGACTGCACCGCTCCTTCCTCCGGAGGAGGGCCGGGTGGTAAATCTTTTGTTTCCTTTTATTTCTGTTCCGCCGTTGGCCCAACGGTCAGCGGTACCCAAATTTTCAATAAAAGAGCAGTTTCTATCATCTCCGGGTCCGAAGAGGGCTCGGAGAGTAGTGGCAGGAGTAAAATCTCTCCACTCTCATCCACCTTTTCTGTCACCAGCGGACAGCAGCGTGCAGTTCGAGAAGGTCACCCAAGCCTCTCCTGCACCCCCTGTCCGACCGTGGAACCAGGTAAATGTTGCACAGCACACTCAGACCCCGCTACGGGCCGCCTCCCAAAGAGAGCCCCCCGAGCCGCGTCCCTGCGTTCCACCCCACTGCCCCACTGCGGGTACGCCTACGGTCCCCTTCACAAGCTACCGTTCAAAATCCGTCCCCGAGATTGGTTTGCAGCGATCGACCTGAAGGACGCGTACTTTCATGTCTCGATTCTTCCTCGACACAGGCCGTTTCTGCGCTTTGCGTTCGAGGGTCGAGCATATCAGTACAAGGTCCTGCCCTTCGAGCTGGCCCTGTCTCCCCGCGTCTTCACGAAAGTCGTGGAGGGAGCCCTTGTTCCTATGAGAGAACAGGGTGTTCGCATCCTCAACTATCTCGACGACTGGCTCATTCTTGCTCAGTCTCGGGAGCAGTTGTGCGAACACAGGGATTTGGTGCTTGGTCACCTCAGCCAGTTGGGCCTGCAGGTCAACTGGGAAAAGAGCAAACTCGCCCCAGCGCAGAGGGTCTCTTTTCTCTGTATGGAGTTGGATTCGGTCGAACAGTCAGCACGCCTCACAGAGGAACGTGCTCAGTCGGTGTTGAACTGCCTGAATACATTCAGAGGCAGGACAGCGGTCCCACTGAAACTTTTTCAGAGGCTCCTGGGGCATATGGCAGCCGCAGCGGCAGTAACCCCGCTCGGCTTGCTTCATATGAGACCGCTTCAGCACTGGCTTCACAGCCGAGTCCCGAGATGGGCGTGGCAACGCGGCATGTACCGAGTGGCAATCACACCGGAATGCCGCCAAGCCTTCAGCCCGTGGTCAGACCCCTTGTTTCTTCGGGCAGGAGTGCCCCTAGAGCAGGTGTCCCGGCATGCCGTGGTCTTCACGGATGCCTCTGCCACCGGCTGGGGTGCCACGTACAACGGGCATGCAGTGTCAGGGGTGTGGACGGGCCCCCAACTGCATTGGCATGTCAACTGCCTCGAGTTGCTAGCTATACACCTTGCCCTGAGCCACCTGAAGGGGCCGTTACGGGGCAAGCATATGCTGGTCCGGACGGACAACACTGCGACCGTTGCATACATCAACCATCAAGGGGGTCTGCGCTCCCGTCGCATGTCGCAACTCGCCCGCCATCTCCTCCTTTGGAGTCAGAAGCATCTGAGGTCGCTTCGCGCCATTCATGTTCCTGGTGTGCTCAACCGTGCGGCCGACGAGCTCTCATGAGCTGCGCTACCGGGAGAGTGGTGACTCCATCCCCAGGTGGTCCAGCTGATTTGGGGAGAGTTCGGCGAGGCACAGGTAGACCTGTTTGCTTTGCCAGAAACCTCTCACTGCCAGTTGTTCTACTCCCTTTCCGGGGGGACACTCGGTACAGATGCACTGGCACACAGCTGGCCCCGGGGCCTTCGCAAATATGCGTTTCCCCCAGTGAGCCTACTTGCACAGACCTTGTGCAAAGTCAGGGAGGACGAGGAGCAGGTCCTGCTAGTTGCGCCCTATTGGCCCAACCGGACCTGGTTCCCGGAACTCACGCTCCTCGCAACAGTCCCTCCCTGGCGAATTCCTCTGAGGAAGGATCTGCTTTCTCAGAGACGGGGCACCCTTTGGCACCCGCTTCCAGACCTCTGGAAACTCCATGTCTGGTCCCTGGACGGGACGCGGAGGTTCTAGGTGACTTACCCCTTGAGGTACTTAACACCATCACTTCGGCACGTGCACCGTCTACGAGACGTGCTTACGCCTTGAAGTGGAACCTGTTCGTCGAGTGGTGTGCTTCTCGCCGAGAAGACCCCCGAAGATGTTCGATCGGTGTCGTGCTTTCCTTCTTGCAGCAAGGGTTGGAGCGTAGGCTGTCCCCCTCCACCCTCAAAGTTCATACTGCCGCTATTTCCGCATGCCACGACCTCATCGATGGTAAGACTGTGGGTAAGCACGACCTGGTAGTCAGATTCCTTAGGGGCGTGAGACGGTTAAATCCTCCTCGACCTCCCTCCATACCCTCTTGGGACCTTGCTCTGATGCTTCGAGCACTCCAAATTGCTCTCTTTGAGCCTTTGCAGTCGGCAGACTTAAAGATTCTGTCTATGAAGACTTTGTTGCTGGTTGCATTGGCCTCCATCAAGAGGGTAGGGGACCTGCAGGCATTTTCAGTCGACGAATCGTGCCTAGAGTTCGGGCCGGGTGACGACCACGTGGTACTGAGACCCCGGCCTGGCTATGTGCCCAAGGTTCCTACCACTCCCTTCAGGGATCAGGTAGTGAGCCTGCAAGCGCTGCCCCCGGAGGAGGCAGACCCAGCCCTGGCTTTGCTCTGTCCAGTTCGTGCCTTACGACTGTACATAGACAGAACTCGAAGCCTCAGGACCTCAGACCAGCTCTTTGTCTGTTACGGAGGCCAGCAGAAGGGAAAGGCAGTCTCCAAGTAGAGGATGGCCCACTGGATAGTGGACGCCATCACCTTGGCTTACCAAGCACAAGGAGTGCCTTGCCCGCTCAGGTTGCATGCCCACTCCACGAGAGGCGTGGCATCCTCCTGGGCGCTGGCTCGTGGCGCCTCGCTGACAGATATTTGTAGAGCTGCGGGCTGGGCGACACCTAACACGTTCGCTAGGTTTTATAGCCTTCATGTCGAGCTGGTCTCCTCCCGTGTTCTCAACTCAGGTCAGAGGCACGGAGAGGTCCCGGCTTAGTGTCGGCTTGCTGCGTTACATACGCTTATTGCTCCAGAGAGTCCCTACAAGGCAGACCCTGTTGAGTCCTCTGATTACCTTCGGCAGCCAGACGTGGCGGAGCATCTGGCGCCAGGCCTTTACTCCGCTGTATCCTTGAGAACCGGATTTAGGCTAGGTTGCATATGTGTGACCCTACGGGGATCCCATATGGGGTATTCCACGGGTTGCTCCTAAACAAACCCGTGTCTTTCCCTCTGGGAGAACTCACCTCTCGTCAGGTTGGAGTCACCCTAGTACTTCCATATGTAGTACAGCCCTACGGGGTTAGTCCATATGTATTTCTCCACATAACTCCTTCGGGGAAGGATGTGGCTTCCGCAGCGTTCCTTTCCAGTGAAAGGGTACGCTTTCCCAGTGTTATCCAAAGTCTCACTGAATGGGTTTTGGGGAACAGCAGTGATCGACACTCTCTGTGGTTGCCCTGTCCCACCGTCCTTAAGCAAGGGGGTACAGGAGGCTTGCTACAGAGCGCTGGAAGGGGGCAGCTTCTGTGGCGCTTTGGTAGATTCTATTCGTCGGTCAGTCCGACGACGCCGAACGTGACCGACTGAATGGGAACGTCTCGGTTACATAGGTAACCCTCGTTCCCTGAAGGAGGGAACGGAGACGTACGTCCCGTCGCCACAGTCGCTGGACCCCGCTGATGCTGCCGCCTTACCTGTTCGGCTCCTCAGCGAAAACCTAAAGATGCAACGCACCTGCTGCTCATTATATACCCGGCGCTGCGGTGAGCAGCTGCTGCATATGATTGCATGCCAATGTGCATTGGCTCGTTTTAGTTACACTTGAAGTAGATTGGCCTCTCTAGCGAGATTCCTATTCGTCGGTCAGTCCGACGTACGTCTCCATTCCCTCCTTCAGGGAACGATGGTTACCTATGTAACCGAGACGTTTTATTGGATTTTAGGGCATTTATGAGTAATATTGTGTGTGATTAAACTGACTGAAATTAAAGCCTTTATTTACTGAAAAGCTTGCCATTAAGCTAGATATGACCAAACAGCATTTTTTCTTGTATGGGTTGTAGTCAAGTTATTTTATGTATGTTGAATGAAAAATTACATTTGAGAGATACTATGAGTTTACAGTAAATATCAACTTAAATATGTGACCCTGGAGCACAAAACCAGTCATAAGTAGCACAGGTATATTTGTAGCAATAGCCAACAACACATTGTATAGTCAAAATTAATTTTGCTTTTATGCCCGATCCTATATCCGCAAATATTGCCCGATCCTAACAAACCATACATCAATGGAAAGCTTATTTATGCAGCTTTTAGATTATATATAAATCTCAATTTAAAAAATGACCCTTATGACTTTTGTGGTCCAAGGTCACAAATGTGATACTTAATCTGTCATAAAAGGTGGACAATTTTAATTTCACATTTTTATATCTTATAAATGATATAGCTGTATAATGTAACAAACAACAACACCTAGACCTAGCCAGACATTTCTTGCAAATCTTTTCAGCCCTGTTTTTCTATAGCATGGCACTTAACAAGATACAGCTGCGTTTTCAAGCTTACTGCAATTGAAATCTTTACTCTCTGATCATCTTGGCTTTTTTTTTTTTACATCATTATAGATTATCAATATCCTCTTTATGCAGTTTTGTGGCAATAGGAGACAGTTGCCTCAGCAACCAAGCTGAAGCAACAAATCTTTTCAGCTGCAGGGCTGAGTAGCAGTAGTCCAGCAGAGGGTTATATTAAAACACATGCACAGTTACCGTACAGTTACACATACGCTCCACAATTTCCATTCCAGAGTCCAATGTTTGTGTAACATTCTACCCACTAAAATGCCTTTATCTGATTGACTTTTGAAATCCACCTAAATGTACCCTTCATTATCTATGATATCCTACAATCATGTGTGTGTGGTTCGGCGGCTGGTTGGATAAAAATAGCAGTTGAAGTAATGGTAAAAAAGCTAATTCATTTATAAATGTCAACCATTTCATTTGCATAACTGAGATTGGGGGAGGGGCATTTTTGGGTCCATTTGCATTAAGTGTAAATTCAAGCTAAATTCTTTTTTTTTCTTCTTTTTTTTTCTTTATTTAACAGGAATTGTTCAGCCAAGTAAAAATGAAAAAAAAAAAAAAAAAAGGGTTAGAATAGGTTCAATAGATGCTAACACTTGCAAATGCAAGCCAAAAAGACATGGGGCCTCATTTGTAAAATGTTGCGCAGAAACCGTCCTAAATTTGATCTTACGATCGTTTCTCAGAAATGCGTACGTGCGATTCATAGAATGAACGTACGAACAGAAAACGAGCGTACGTGCCTATTTCAGATGTGAAATCTATGAATTGCAAATTATCTTGAACTTGCTTACATTTGAAAAATTCTGCATTACTCCGACAATAAAAAGTGCATACGTCTGCTCGGACCCTGACGTGATGCTAAGCACTTTTCCACGCCAAAGACCGTTTTTATAAATATGAGCGTTGGCGTGGATTTAAGCGTACGCACACTCTAAGATCAAATCTGTGCGTATGCACGCTTTATAAATAAGGCCCCTGGTCCCCAAAATCCATTTTCTGTCCTGTGTTGTTTGACATGATATGTTATGTCCTCACTGGCTTATTATGTACTTTCTGCATACACTGCATAAAAAAATAAAATAAATAAAAATAAAAAATAATAAAATAAAATAAAATACAATTTTGAATTAAATTAAATTTTGAAAGAAGTTGCTAGTAAGTTTTACAAATAATTACAAATAAATGGCAAGTAATGTTGAATTAAACATGAAATTTTGAAGTAGAAAGACTAAAATAGTATTTTTTTCCAATACATTTTACTTAAACAACAACAAAAAAATCATCATTTACAGTGTACTTTTAGTAATTTAATACTAACATGAAATTTATTTACTTCCTTCCAAGTTGGACTCACCTTCCAAGACGACCTGAACTAAGTCTTGGGTGGACATCTTGCCATTTCGAGCAAAGCACTGATACGCTCCTCCATCACTCTTGGCCATTCCCTCCATCACCAGGTTCTCGTTGTTGATGCCCGTTATACGTACATTTATACCCTGATAGATCTTCTCACCATTCCTGTACCAGGTGATTTCATACTCGTCAGAGCCAGTCACACTGCAGAACAGCGACACTTGGCTACCCACGCTGCCTCTCACCTTCCGTGGACTCACCACTGCTTTCAGAGGCTCTGGGGGAAATGGAAACACACATACATAGACAACAATACACTATCAGTTACAATAATTATGTCTAAATTCAATGACATTGACTATATCATCGTTTATCCTCACAATTTGTTGCTAGAAAACATCTTTGTTGACAAACACCATGGTTGTAATTTTGTTTTTGTTTTAAGCAATGGAGATACTTATTTCATAATTTATTTCATAATTGTTTTTTTTTCTGTTTATTATTGTGAAGCTGCTTTGAAACAATCTGTATTATGTAAAGTGCTATATAAATCAATGTGACTTGTCTGAGATATTAATAATCCAAATGTTGGATCAGGGTTATTATCATTAACTAAAACTGTAAACAAGACATTTTTGTTAAAAAAATAAAATAATAATAATAATAATAATAATAATATGTTTGTTAGCTAATAGCAGCCCATTCACACTTGTGTGCTGACTAATGATGCTCAGTCATATTTCTTGGCACACAGCAAACACAATTTAAATTTTAATTGCTTACAGGTATCATTTACATGAATTGTTTTGGTTTGCAAAACAATAGTGAAAAGATCTGCCAAGATTTAATCTGTCAAAGGGGACTTATCATGAAAGGTTTAAATGCAAACCTCTGAAAAAGCTAGATCGTTCAGAGGTTGTAATTAATGTGAATAATGTGAATGCTACGATGGTTAAATACTGTCGCAAGATATCTTACGTTTCACCACCAGCCGGCCAACCACTTTGGCATTCCCGAAGCTGTTCCACACCTCACACACATAACTGCCTGCATCACTGGGTCGTGTGGCCTCGATGAGAAGGCCCGATACACTCTGGTGGTACCGGCTGTCTGATTCTAAGGGGCTGTTGTCCCTCAGCCAGCGATACCTGGGCGTGGGGTGACCGGACGCTTTACATGGGAGCTCCACCCGATGACCCACCATAACCTCCCTCCGTTCAAACCCATCCAGAATCACTGGAGCAGAGTCCACAGGTTCTAAAAGAGAGTGAGAGAACATACATTTTCTTTATCATCATTCGAATATCCTGATTTGGTGCTCAATGAATGTGAACAATTATTAAAAAGGGCTCTTATTATCATCAATGTTAAAAACAGTTGTGTGGCCGTTTCGGAAGGATGTGACATGCTGCAGAAAATTCAGCTTTGCCATCAGAGGGATAAATGACATTTTAAAATATATTTAAAAAGAACATTTTAAATTGTAACAATATTTCACTACTTGTGCTGTATTTTTGATCCAGATACAGTGCATGACCATGGAAGTAAACTACAACACTATACTTCCATATACAGATAAATAAGAGACCACAGTAAATGTAATTTTCACTCCAACAGCAAAAGAAAATATCCATCGTGCTTGTCCTTGTGGTGGCAAACACCCAATCTGTCTTCCCATTACATAATTTTCCACTGACTCCAGAGTAATTAGTCTCATCATTTACAGCTCAGGTGATTGGCTCAAAACAACCTGGCTGCAGATCTGACTGTGAGCTGTAGTCTCGCGTAGCCAGACCTTCAAACTGACGGTCTGGAATCCATGGGAGCTTTCATTGGCCAAGGCCCGCCCATGAGGCCGTTTGACCGACATGTCAAACAACCAATCACAGTTCCTTTTGTTCAGCGTCACATTTCGGGGGGCATGGAAATGTTGCCACAACAACAGACCGGTGTGTAAATCTCTCAGGCGTATTTTAAAGATTCTATGTCGCGAACTTTAAATATTTCACATACTTTTGAAAATCCAGCGTTTAGTTTATCATGATATGTGCTCGTCGTCACAGCTGTAAACACGACGGCTTTCTTCTTTCGTGAAGTGGTTTGGCTTCACGGCATCTTTGTTTCCAGGCGGAACGTTAAAGAACGCGACACACACGTCTCCCAGAAATCCTGTATAATTCAACCAATCCGACGACGACTTCGAAACTCCTGAAGTGTTTCCACTTTTGTGTGCCATATGCATCAAACTTTCAGCCAGCGGTCCGTGGGCGTGACGTCTGAGGCTGAGACTACATGAGCTGCCATGAGCAAAGATCAAATTGTGAATTTCAAATTGTATACCTCCTGGTCCTACCCAAGCAAATACCATTGAAATAAATGGGAAGCCAGGCATTACAGGCTACAAACTTGGTTTGCTTGTGAGGTCACATACACACCTTTAACCAGTTTCTTTAATCGGTTAAAGGTCATAAACAGTTTAAGAAAAAAAACAAAAAACAACTGGCACACTTGGGTTTTTGTAAAGCCTTATAACAGATTTGTATTAAAAACAAAGTTTTAATAGTTATCGCGTATTGTCGTGAATGTAACTGACTTAGCCCAACCCAATCTTGTGAGAATTCGCACACGGCAAAAAATGATCTTACACCTGTCACCATCATTTGGACTTTTAGTTTGTTTTCTCTCCTCATGTGTTCTGTGACCTAGTTTTACCTCGTGTCTGATTATGTCATTTTGTTCAGGTGTGTTTTGTCATTAGTCCCTCTTTTGCCCGTTTATTTAAGTTCCTGTCTATTCAGTTCTAATTTGTCGGGTCTTGTCTATTGTATATGTGTGTCACCAGCCTTCCCTTGTGTGGATTTATTAAAGACTGTTACCCTTCATCTTCATCTTCATGCGTGTTCATTCAACACTGATACGTGACAATTCAGAACAGTCTCTTGTTGTTGTTTTGTTTTAATTTTTTATATTAAATTTATTTTAAATTTGAAGTGCAAAATGTGTAAATAATTGTCATTTTAATTTTTGACCAAATCACGAAGCGCTGGCATTTATCTGTAGATATATGACAGAAGGTTTATGTGAAGCCGTGACAGCAACACAAAGGCCCCTCACCTGATAAAAGCAGTCGGGCACTGTTGCTCTGTCTGGTCTCCCCTGTGTATCGGTGCCGCGTGGTACAGCGATAAATATTCACCGCGTCCTCTGACTGCACATCCTGAATATACAAGGCCCCCATGGATGTAATAAGATATCTTGGTCCTGAAAAAAAGAACAAAATATTGTGGTTAGAATCGCTAACCCCAATTAAAGGCATATAACATGCTGTACTATGTTATTTGACTTCATATTCCATCAAAAACAAATGTATGTAAAACATTTATTGCTTTCATAAGATAAGAGAATCCACACGTGATGTCTCTTTGAAGCCAGCGCTGGCAGACCTGAGGGAGCGGAGTATTGAACTATCGGACGTGACTGTTTTGCAACTGAGCCAATCGCTCAGTCAGTCGCCCAGAGCTTGAAACAGAAAACAGCTTTCAACAACTGCAGCCATTCTTACAGTTCACACATACACAGCCGGAGAAACGTTACAATTATGATCGTTAGTTCCTGAAATCTTATTCATTTATTTTCAGGATTATATTGCGTACACTAAAATGACTGCATAAATGGACACAAATTACTGTGATGTTGATGCGTACGAGATGAGAAATGGATCTTGTGGCGCACAGGGGTTGAAAAGAGAGAGGGAGATAGACAGAAAAGGAGAAATAGAGAGTCTGCAGCTATAGCAAGCTTTGACCTAGTTAGAAATGAGAGTCCAGGATTTGATACCCTAGAGGGGGTTATAGCTCCTAGTTTACATGCAGTCGTCTGAGACCTGCTACCAGCAGTGCAAATGGAAAACTGGGAAAACACATCTGTGCACTGTTGTTTTGAAAAGGTTAAAATTAGAAAGGGGGGGATTCGAGCACGCTTCTTAGATTAGCTAAACTGTGTTGTGGAATTTGAGGATCACATAATTTCACACCTATTTCATGCCGTGTTTGTAAGTGGGCCCTTTTTCAGGAAGCGATGATTATGATTACATATGTGAGAGCTTACACCCTTTCAAATTCAAGAGAAACATTTTGATCTGACATATAGAATAGAATAGAATAGAATAGAATAGAATAGAATAGAATAGAATAGAATAGAATAGAATAGAATAGAATAGAATGCAACATATATTGTGACTTGTGAGTTGTGACACATCCAGGTCTGGTAGAATTTCAAAGACCACACATTTACACAAGCACACACTATTTGGATGCATTAAATATCAAGCCATGTCTACAAATACACACAATGTCTTTGAAAACCTAAGTCCACAATGTCTTTTTAAAAGACACTAAAACTGGCAAAAGAGAGAGGGAAAGAAACAATACCATGATATTACTGTAGAAAAAATATGTCACACCTGACTATAAGTTGCACCAGGTTACAAAACACGGATAAGTCACACCAGTGTATAAGTAACATTTCTTTATTACATTAAGAAATAATGAAAAAAAGGAAATGTAAATACTGGGCCTAATTACATATTTCAAAGCATAACTGAAACTACTGGCATGTGGGAAATGCACCACATATAAACTTTGGTCCATGTTCCTCTTTCATGCTTTGCGTGCTTGACATTAATTGCATCATATAAAGCACAGCATGTTTCAGATGATAAAAAGATGACTTATAGTCCAAAAAAAAAGGTTTTATGGTTATTTTTCCCATATAGCCACAGTACTGGTATGTGTGTGTAAGATACTTTATTTAATATTCTTATTTTATTCTTTGCATTTCAGAAATGTAATGCATTTTGTGGACAATTATTAGGTATTTACTTAAAGTAAATATGGAATCTGCATCCAAATTATTCAGTTAATTTATTAATTTAATATATGTTTAATTAATGCAAACTTTAAGAATTACACATCATGATCAGCAGAGAAAATGTATCTAATCAAAAGCCTATAAAATGAAGAATTTATAAGAGGCACACAACTTGCCAAACAAAATAAGCTAAATATAAATTCAGGATCATCTCAATTGACCAACTAACAACATGTTTAACTCCAATGTCGTCTGCCGATGCTCCACGTGGGTGACAGAAGGCTGGACAACATGTTCCCAGCTAATCAATGTTAAATCCAGGATCCAGACTGCCTGTTCCTCAGGGGATGAGAACACTAATCAGGGATGATTAAGGTCAGAGTTCCTAGTTAACCTGGACTTGGATTTCTCAACCTGCTCACCACACCCTCCTGCCACACGGCCGACGCAAGACCATACTGAGACATGGAGCTTGAATACAAGTGCCAGGACATCATTTAAGGACTAAATGGGTAAATCTCACAAAACTTATCTAGAACATGTCCATCTTTCAGTTTGCAAAATCAACAGCAAGAAATAAATTATATTTAGCATCAGGAAAATCTTGAAATAAGCACTGTTTATGCAGTGAAACACATATTTATCATCCGATTTATATCATCCATCCTTTGTCTTCTCTTTACTCTTTTTCCAGCGCCCTTCTCCAATTGTTAGCATGAATAATTCATTTGCAGTGCAGTCCCAGTAGTGCACCAAGACACAACACAATAACCTTTTCCACTTCACAACCATCTCCAAAATTTGTCGAAAATGACACTGAAAAATACCCAAGATGTTTTGGGTATACAAATGAACTAAAAGCTCACGAAGTTGGAAAGGCTGAAATTTGGTCCCTCAGTTTCAACCATCACATCTCTCAGCGATGCATCTGTTTCATGACTCTGCTGTTTGGGTTGCGTTTATGGTCTTGTGTCATTCAAGCAAACAGACAGCCTCTCATATTTCCTCCATAAATTATTGAATTTTGTTGCAAACCATGCAAAAAAATGACCGGCAGCCACAGAAATGATTCATCTATATTTCAAAAGGATAAATACATTGTGCATGATGTGCCGTATGAAATAATCATGCATCTGGAGTGAGGCCAATACTGCATTCTCTGTGCATGATTTACTGTGGATGCTGGGTTAGTCAACATGAAAATAAATTTGCTTTCTTAATTCAGGTTGAATTTAATTTAAAGCAAAAGTGTCTCCTTGATATTTCTGCTGCAATATCAGAATAAACACAAAATATGACTATTAATTAAATACTCATAGCAGTGTGGATCTGGACCCATGCAAGTCATTGCCAGAAGAACTTGTGCTCCCACAATGCAACTGTTCCAACTCAGCAGGGTGTCTGGGTTGAGAAAGCAGTGTACGTCTCTTTCAAAGACTGATAATATGAATTCAGAGGCCTGTCGTCTCTGGACTAACAACAGGAGATTTCTGTTGCATGCTGGGAAAGTGGGGAGAAAGCGGGAGCATTGAAATTCATTTCAAATCCAGTGGATTACTACACACTTCTGTGGGCTAGTACTTCAAAAGCGCACACAGGATGAATTTCAGACAAATCAAAATGCCTAATGTGCCACAAAAAGCACTAAGTTTAAACGTACAGGCAATAATCGATTATAATTTATCCTAAAGAACTGAGATATCCCAAAATCCCGGTCATAAAACAGTACACGGTATAGACAGTGGCAGGCATTAACTTATTTATAGCAATTCGATAAAAAAGCTGTATTCGGTAGCGCAGCTCTCATGATAGTTTCATTGATATTATTAGCGGAAGTGTGCAAACTGAAGAGGAGAGCAAGAGCAATCATGACCCAATTACAGCGCTTGCTCAACTAGAGCAATTAACACATTTATATCAAATGAGTTCAATTAGTGAACCAGGTCCTCTCGAATGCGTTAAGAGACAAGAGGATATTCTGCTGTGCTAAGCGTTGGCATTTAGCGCAAGATAGCATATGCTAAAACAAAACCCATCTGCTATACCCTGCAAATAACCAGTGCTGACTCAATATTCATACATTTTTTTTGAGACAATATCATGTTTCTTTAATTAAATTAACAAAGACCAACCGAAGCTGAATTCTTAAAAAAAAAAAAAGAGCATCACAGTGTAATTTATTTTCAGTGTAAATCCTATATTTTAAAAATTATTTATTGCAGGAATGTAAATTGTAAGTCATAATATAATTTAGGTGAAGAAATTATAAAAACTTGTAGGTTATGATGACTTTAATGTATAAATCATTTGTATTCCAGAAAATGTCCAGATTTGTCTATAAATGCTTGTGTTTTCAGCTGGCACAACATTTTTGAAGAGTTTGAGAATAGTGACATGTCAGCAGGTAGCGTACATGAGGACTAATCAGACCTCCCGTAAGACTTGATATCAGATGCACAGGCCCCGGATTTTAATAGGGTCTGTTCTCAGCGATTACACTCATACAATTCGATCAGTGCCAGATAAGTATCAGCATCTGAGACCAATCTGTGGAGGGGAAATTAACACTGATGTAATAAGTTCCATTCGTCATTATTAGAGAGACACACTGACAGCTAATGTCATCGTAACCCCCATAAAGCTCACAAGCACACATCAAAACGAGTCGCTACGAGAGCATGTGTGGCTCTTTGTCCTACCCCAACATCATATGCAGCAACAACTAAGTGGCTCCACTGCAGCAAGCTTCCCGATCTGGGGTGTGTTTCCCAAAAATATCATTAGCTAGCTATATTACGGAGTGTCTATTTACACTAAGTGCAAATAGCCCGCCTTGTTGGCAGAAGCTATTTACGCTAACTCCGCCCACCAACGTGTGATTGGGCTAGTCAACACTACAAAAGACGACCATCTTACAACAGCTCCATTGGCGTAGATGGTAAAGTGCATACCGTAGTCTTTCTGAAGCAATCGACCCAGGTTCTAAAATTCTCCCTTTTAAAATCTCATATCACATCAGAAAGGCATTTATTTTCAATAAAAATGAAGGAAATAATCAAAAAGTTGAAAATAAAGTATCGGGTAGTGTTAGGAAAGATGTAGGGAGGGTTTTATTGTCCCAATAAGGTGGCATCCATTTAATAATTTGAATTAAAATTTTAATTTACACTCAATACGTTATTATTGCATACTGTTTTATAATGTACTACAATACTAAGGTGCAGATATTTGCACTATTTGCAATAAGTAGTATAAATAGCAGAAAATGCTATTTTAACAGTGTAAATAGAATCCATTGCAAATAGCCGCTGCCACTATCTTAACAAGTTCTGTTGTTACCAACATAGTGCAAGGAATCAGCGTTTTCTGAAATTATACATTAGTTGCAAACTTGCATCAAACTGTGATGCATGTAAAGCATATGCCGAAAACATACTGGATGTTAACATGATGTAAAAAAAAAAAAAAAAAAATAGAATGTCTTTCTGTTACTTGTGTAAATAATCTATAATAATATGACATTATTTGTGATCTTGAATCGGTTAAATAGTAGAAGTTATTACCGTATTGACCCGAATATAAGACAACGTTTTTCTGAAAAAACACGGTCGTCTTATATTCAGGGTCTAGACTTTGAGATGTCAATAATAAACCCACAACATTAGGTGGCGGCAAATACAGATGGGCTACCTGTTATTTTTATGGTTTATCAAAAAGTGTAAATTTTTAAATGTGATTGTTGGTACATTTTACCAGTATTTACCATACTTTCAAAACAAAAATTAAAATAGGAATAATATGCAATATGAAAATAATATAAGAAAGAATTTTTTTTTCTCAGTAAAACACAAGATTTGGTTAAAAAAAAAGAAAAAAGATTTGAACGAAATGTATCTTGGGGGAACGCAAAAGTTCAAAAGCATTGAAATTACATTTTTCTGTAGGAATCTGTAGGAAACAGTCATAACTAGCATGTTAATTTTTCCAAAGATGCATTTTTTCCAAAACATTGTTATGACAAGTTATGGCATTGTACAGGAATTACACCCCAGCCCAACACAGTGACACTGGCTTAACCAATGGCTTGATTTTTAGGATGAGACTGTTTATTCAACCAATGAATGGCAGATGTGGGAGTGTTTTGGACACCTGTTTGAAAACAGTCATTATTTTTACACTTTCCTTTTTTTCTGTCAGGACCACTATTGTCAAAGATGATTGACAATTAGCATACAGTTTCTGGGCAAGAACTCCCTGCACATCCATGCTGCCTATCATGGATGAGAGCAGGGAGAGCAGCGATAACCCCCCCCCCCACCCCCCCCCACCCCAGGGTAAACAGAACAGAACCAACAAATGTGTTGCAGATATTGTTAATGTTCTGTAATTTTATGTACACATTTTAGAATTAGTCTGATTCAAAGGAGAATCAGAAGGCTGAATCCTGACTGACAGAGGAGGAGTTGGGGATGGAGGAGGGTAATTAGCTATTGAGCAATGCAAAAACTGCTGATAATACTGAAGGACCTTATATATGGATGCTTAGATACAGTAAGTGTCGTATTCCTATAGGTAGATGGGGATCAGCTGAGAGTCAGCTGATGCAAGCTTGACTAACATGATCTGCCAGAACTAACGCTACGCTTGATGTTTGCTGCAAATAGTCCAAAAATTACACACTTCACCTTTAAAGAAAAGGCATCATAGCGGGAACAAGCAGAGGCGAACTGAGGGTATGAGTTTGTGTATGTCGAGAGAAAGTGTAAGCAAATGACACACATGGCTTCATTATATTGGAGCTTGTTAAACACTACCTGCAGCCTGAGGGCATGTCCATCTCCCTGGCCAGCTGTTGTCTGTCTGACAAGAGCTCGGCTATTTCCAGATCTGCTGTAAACCCGCTACCTGACTGATGCGCTCATTTGCCCAAGAGCTTTATCTCCCTCTTATACCTTACCACCCGGACCCTTTTCCTTCAATGTGAACACTAACTAAAACACCAAGGTTTGTTGTTATGGTGGCCAGCTACGTAGGAGGTGTGCATCATCTGGAAAGTTTTCTGTTCTGTTTCAAAAAAGATATACGACAAAAAAAGAAAATAATAAAACAGAAATAGTTGATTCATATACAAAAAAGAAAAAAAAAATGCTTATAGCTTCATGTCCATTGATGACATCACAAGCAGCATAAATCTGTCAAAGCATCTATCTTTTCCACTCGCATCATCTCAGCTGCACAAAACCTTTCTGAATGACTCATAAATTTGAAAATATCCTACAGAATACAGAAAATAGTCATCCTACAGTGTAGTCATGATTGCACATGTATGTTTCTGAGATTCAATATCTATTCAATGTGTCTGCAATACAGCAAGAAAACATTCTGTGATAAACAACTTTCAGCAGTTGCTCACAATGTTTAGGAGGATTCTGAACATTATTCCACTCTTTTTACAATGATTAGCAGATGTTTTGACAGAAGGATTGCTCTGAAAATACAACATGATACATTCCAGATGATACATTATACCACAGTCTTTGCATTGTAACATCAAATTCAGATCTTTTGCAAGTTGCATTTTCTGAATATTATATTGTCCTCGTCATTAAACATTAAAGATTTTACACGTGAAACCTATTCCATATGTACATGCTAATCACTTGAGCAAGTTATGCTATATGCTATAGTCAACTTCTGTTACAGCAGCACAGAAGGTGAATTGACACTTAACAAAATGACAATAACACTTTCTACATACAGAAATTCATTTTGCAATAGTTAGCAACACGTTGATAAGTGATTAGATTCATGTAGTTGCTCAAACTTCCCCAGATCTTACTAATGAGCTCGTGGAACGCACTTTATCAGTAGATTAGTTTGACAAGACACGGGGTCAGCTCCATTACAAAAGCCAGGAAAAGCCTGTAAAAATTGACTTAATTTTTAATTGAAGAGGTTAGAGGGCATTTTTGAGACAATCAGTCTATTTCTGCAGTCTTACTCTATTGTAGCCTTCAGCTATACAGTAGCTCCTTTACAACCATTTCCTTTTTCCTTTCCCTCCATTCCAGATGATTAGTCCTCAACATGTGATAATTACTGTGAGCAAAAATATCTTTGATGGAGCCTCAGAATTTCATAGGAGCACATGCGGTCTGGAGCAACGGTAAATGAGAGAAAGGAAGTTAAAAAACAACAGATTTCTGTGTCATGGCATATAGTCGTGGAGTGATATTAAACTCTGTGATGTGTGACATTAACGAAAGGTCATTCCCAGAATCAACAGCTGGAGGAATGCATTTCCCTCTAGGGCTTAACATGTTAGGTCTGTTCCCAAATCAAGTCAGCTGCCTCGCAATACACTGCCAGTTAGCTTTGAAGTCAGTATCCTTATTGCAGGGCCGTTTCTAGCCAATTTGACACCCTAGGCGAAATCCCTATTCCCTATTAATTTATTTATTTATTTTATATATATATAGTGGGAAGTCGTGGCCTAATGGTTAGAGAATCGGACTCGTAATCCAAAGGTTGCGAGTTCGAGTCTCGGGCCGGCAGGAATTGTAGGTGGGGGGAGTGAATGTCCAGCGCTCTCTCCACCCTCAATACCATGACTGAGGTGCCCTTGAGCAAGGCACCGAACCCCCAACTGCTCCCCGGGCGCCGCAGCATAAATGGCTGCCCACTGCTCCGGGTGTGTGTTCACAGTGTGTGTGTGTGCACGTTGGATGGGTTAAATGCAGAGCACAAATTCCGAGTATGGGTCACCATACTTGGCCGTATGTCACTTCACTTTCACTTTCATATATATATATATATATTCTTTTTAGACACCAGTTTCTTGTTACATTAAAATTGGGTGTCTTAGTTACGACACTGATTTGTGGAGATTGAGTTCCACAAATCTGAATGCATTATTTGTGAATTGACTTAAGATAAACATTTTGCACAATTTATTATCTGTAATATCATTGTGTTGCCACTAGATGCCTGTATAGCCCTATGTAATAATCCCTAGTAGCTAAGACATTGCACATAATTTACACATAAATCACACATAAATTAATTTTATTACATTTGGATTTGGATACATGTTTAGATACTATCAATGGCTACTTTTTGTCTTTATCTGTTTTTTGTTCAATTGTTATGTTGTTGTTGCTTGAAACATTGATTTAAAGTGTCAGTTATTGCATTATTATTTCAGTCAAACCTATAAAACCCTTTGTTGCCCCAAACTACATATAAAAGCCTGATCAGTGGCATAAAAGTAATCAATGCAGCTACTTAATAATCCTTTATCCTTAATAATTCCTTTGCTACTCATTAACGTGTGAACTTCCCCTATAAATAACGTGACGCTCTGCCCTCTATGTGTATGACGCTTCTTCTCCCATTAAGTGCTGTGTTAGAAGTGAATGAATTTATCAGCATTTCGACACCTCCTTAAGGATGTATTAAACTCGACAAAGCGGTTTAATAAAGGATGTATTGATCTTGTGAATTAGCGAATTTTACTATACCAATATTTTTTAATTGGCTGTTAAAGTTTATCTGGGAATATTACATGACACGCTGATCCTTTAACAATGCATTGGCGCAAAAACGCACACCTTTTGGACAAATCTCGCAACACGATTCATCAACTGCCACAAATACTGCCTAAACAAAATACTGATTTTGTGCACTTTATTTACTGTACCAATATTTTCAAATGGCCTTTGAACTTAGCTTTATTGCATGGCAAAAAAAAAAAAAAAAAAAGCTTTACCTTGCCAAAGCACTGACAGAGCCCATTGATCTAATGGCGTTGATGAGCGCTCCAAATGCAAGCATGCAACGATCAGGCAGAAATTCAGAGCGCTCTGATCCAATGGCATACAGGCATCGTCAGATTGACAGTACTCTAGCCCAATGATGTTGGGGATCCAGTGGGGATCCAGTCATATTTCAGGGTGACCGTGTCACTCTTTATCACTCTTTATCACAACCCTGCTAAAATATAGTGCCAGTACGTATGCTCATTGGTGCCCCTTCAGCTGGTGGCGCCCTAGGCGACCGCCTAGCTCGCCTATGCCTAGAAACGGTACTGCCTTATTGTAATGGAATCTGCAAGTGATTGATCTAAATTTTCTCATGAACACACAAATAGTGCTTCTAACTTGAAGCTCACAAGTCACCTACTAGCAATAGAGTTGAGGTTAGCATGTTGCTAAGCTAACAAAACAATACTCTAAAAATCCAGATTGAAATCGAATGTTAACCCACTACATTTTGAGTAAATCACTTGCATATTGCCAGTGCGATCGTGGTTTCTCATTAGGAAACATTAAAGTAAACAGTGTAAATTACATCGCTAATGTCATAGAATAGCATAGTTTAAAAATAACGGGGCACACTGTGCAACTGGAATTTAAAACTGGATCCTGCTAGTGAAGGATTAAAAGCCTTATAGTGTGGACTTTACGTTTCAGTTTAAGTAAAAACTTGCAAATGGCTGGTAAAATCCTACCCAGGCAACTTTCTGACACTGAAGAATCCAAATGAAGCAATATGTTGCTGGATTTGCACAATTGTATCCATTTTATCTCTTTGCCAGCGCTTAGAGTTGGCCAAGAGTTAATGAAAGCTGCTAGTGGTCCAGACTCTGTACAGGCCACGTGGTCACACAATGCCTAATTTCAACCTCAATTTCCTCTCAAATGAGTGGAGGCCCACCCCCATGCTCTTTGCCTGCCTTTTAATTGGCCTGCGTTAGATTCGCGCCATTAAACCACCGCTGTTAATACAGAGCTCCCATTGGTCTTTTTTCTTCTTCCATTTGCTTTGGCAGAACCCCAAACCTTTTTATCGCTCATTTCCACACAGCATTCGCCATGAATATTTAACACTTCATGCCTGTGATTCATAATACAGTGACATTTCCTTCTTCATGACTCAAACATATAAAGTCAATAGTGTTTATAGATGTTTGATGTTTTCAGTTTCATTTAATAAAATGACATGCAGTGATATTCAAAATAAGCAATCAGCTACATTTAAAACTGCAATGTGAACAATAGATGATTATTTTTGTTGCATAGCAACTTTCTGTTATGTGTCAGGCAATATATTTATAAGTGCAAATTATTGCATTTAATGAATATGCAATTTAAAAACAAAAAAAATGAAAATGTGTGTTTAATATTTTGATTATGCAGGAAGCATGTTTTAAAATAAACGAGGCACTCAAGGTTATGTGATGCAACAGTCTTAAATGTAATGCTTAAAAAGTATTTAATAGCAATTTCTTTAATTATTTCATAATTATATTCTTAAAGTAAATCATTCATTTTAAATAATTTTGATAACAAAGGTTTGTAAGCCCAAACTGAGAATCAATTTAATAACTAAATAATTGATCAGCAGTGTTATTTTAGTATAACTGAAACACTAATAATAAGAGAGATTTAGAATGAGTTCTTATTTATATGTTATGTTTTCATTTGTTTAAAAGTAGTTTATTTTTGTACAGTTAATAGTTAATAAAAATGTTAGTTTAAAAAAAAAAAAAAATTCAGAATTTTATTTTAATTATTATTTTAACTGATTTCTACGGTATCAGCTCTAGTTTTAGTTACCTATAATAACCTTTTTGATGAAGTAATTTTGTGAAATCTTATTTTGACTGATGGGTGAAGAGAAAAAAAAATGGTAAGGAAAAGAATCACATGCTAAGATTGAGAAACGCATCTGAGAGAGTAATAATTAGTCACCATTCTTCACTATTCCGAACAGCACAGCCAGTGAAATTGACAAGTATCAGCCGCAGCGGTACGAGGCCTTTGAAATACTTCACATAAAATTCACAATGCCCCTCGCTCCCCCAGAGCATGTTGTTCAAGATGAAAGACTCTGAAACTGTCCGCAACCCCTCTTCCCGCATGAAACAGAGACAATACTCCAGCCATTCCCCACTGCATATGTTTATTCTCTTCTTTCATCTGTCAGTCTCTCTAAAACTCAAACACACACACAGCATATCTGCAGCCAGTATCATGTTTTATTGAGGCACTGTGTTATTGGCAGTGTGGACTTCCTTTGCAATGTAGCTTGTTAGTGCTTAATTACAGCCAGCAGGATCAATTATATGCAATCTGCGTTCATTTCTATGTGATTACCTCACCAAATCAGAATCAAGCTGACGTGAGAGCACACAGAGGAAATCCGTCTATCTCTATGTGCTTGGACTCCATCTTGCAAGCTGCGCAGGTTAACGTTTCTTCATTTGGCTGGAGCTACAGCTCACTTGATCCAGGTCTCATCAACATCCCACTGTTAAAGGTGAAGTGTGTAATTTAATACTTTCTTGTATACCGGTTTAATGTGTCAACATTATAAAGGGGAGGAGAGGGATCACTCATAGTAAAAAAAAAAACGATTAATATGGTGGCTGTAGAAATCAGTGCTGCTGTTGTTAACAGTTACAAATTAAAACTATTATTATATCAGTAATTACATTAAAGCTGAAATAAAAGTAGAATTGAAATATTAGAAGGAAAAAAGGGGGAAAAAATTAAAATAAGTGTAAGCTGAAGTACTAAAATTATTAAAACTAAAACTTTTTTTTTTTAAATAGAAAATGACAAAAGCACATAAAATTACAAAAATGTTCAAATTAAAATGCTATTATTATTCATATTAATAATATATATGCATGATTTGAGCTAAAGGAACACAATCTATGCTACCATTATTGCACTGGATTTTATTGCTTATTTGAGATAAATTATTGTTACATAATCCTGACAAAGAGTTTCTGAAATATCAATCTTTCCTTATTCAAGAAGACAAGAGTTGTACTATATTGAATTTTCAACGTTAAATCACTATAGAGGAACTGCAGTGAAAAATGGTAACATCTAAATTAACCACTGATTTAGATGTTCAATTTGAACAATAAATCAACTTAAATACATACCAACAAAACACATTTTATGGGTTAAATCAGGTATAAATAGCTCTTTAAGGTAACAACTGCATGTTACCACTTTTTACAGAGTGTTTGTGTGTGTGTGTTATTTAGTTTGTTTGTTTTTAATAGTAAGAGAACCTGGCCTAGTTTAGCTTTAGAATATGAAATGTATAATTACTATTATAATTATTATTACTGGTGGTAGTGGTAGTATAGTACTAGTAGTGGTATTTATAGACTCCTAACCCCAAGTGATTAACTTTTAATTATCATTAAATGTTTGTGATACTGAAATCATGCAGCTTATTTAGGATTAGTGTGCTATAAAATAGTTATTACTGTCGTTATTGTAGAACAATTATTTTTGGTGTTGCCAGCAGCATAGAAACTACACGCTTCACCTTTAAGATTTTTTTTTTCTCTCTTCCAAACACTCACCAAGGCTGATTTCAATTCCTCTAAAAGAATGAAAAATGACTTTGGCCGCATGTTTTCATAAAGAAGTTCTTAACTGCCGCAGGCCGATCTAATTACAATCTTGCCTCCAGCTATTTGGTTTGATCTAAGTGTGCTTTTAACAGTGACTGCGTCCTCTCTGCATGTACTTATGCAAATCCCAGCAGAGTGCGTACTCGTGCAGACAGCTGAGATGAACACGTCTGGAACAGATCTCCTGCCCCAAACCCCTGTCCTCCTGACCGCCTGAGACGGAAGCACAGTTATGTGTGATTATCAAACAAAATTAGCACGGTTTAATCATTCATAGCGCCGCTCTGTGCGATCTCTGTTTGTGCAAGGCTGCTATGAATTAAACACGGCCATCAAAGACTCATTTAGCACCATTTAGAGACAGAGAATCTGCTAAAAACAAATATGACTTAAACTGCAGGATTATAGCAGACACCCAGGGGCGTTGCACGACTGCCGTGAATTGCAGCTTTAATATTTAATATTTACAGTTTAATATTGGCTCCATCTATTGCTGTGTGTAATGGTGACTTATCGCTCGGGGTTGTACAGCAAACATTTCATATGACTGTGGATGTGGAAACAAACACGCAAACTGAAGAATCAACAACGAACGGTGTTATTCAAAGCTGACGATGCCTTGTGTATTCTTATGAGGCTGACTCACCTCAATAATAATAATAATAATAATAATAATAAACTCTTTACAAACATTTGAGTGCCAAACCCATGCCAACAGTAAAATTAGAAAAAGCTCTGCCTCTGCGAGGGCAACCTAACTACCACAGCTATCCAGTATAAAAGCTAAACAAAATGCACAGTGCATTGAAAATTTAAGACGAGAATCAAATACAGAGACTGCTGGTCCACTTGTCCCATTAGGGAAAACATAGAAGCCTTGAAAGTGATCTAAAGTAGGATTTAAAAATGAATGAATAAATAAATACATACATACATACTATTATTAAGTTTTTATTTTAGTTTTAGAAATGTGATCATTTTTAATATCAATTTAGTTTTGTTTTTATTTATTTTAGTACATAAAGTTAAAGTTACATGGTGTTTTTAATATTATTTCGTTATTATTTTATTTCAAGTAGGATTTTTCAATGGTTTTAGTTTTAGTTAACTATCTTAACCTAGAAATAGTAGAGACTGTGGATGATGAAAATAATGTGAACCAAGGGGGCATTTACACAACACCATTTTCAACTTAAAAACTTTTTATGCGTTTTGGTCACGTTTTGGGGCCTGAACATGCTACCTTTTACAAATTTGTGAAAATGATGTCGTCACCCTAGTGAAAAATAAATATACTAAAATGTATTTGAAATATACATTATAGTATACATACAATACATTTACCTTTGTATGTACTTGATAAAAATACCCTGCGATTTTCAATTTGGTATATTAAACTGGTATACTTAAAGTCTGCTAAATTGGAGCAACTTTTAATTAATGCACTATTAAGTATTACGGAAGTCCAAGATTGTGCTAAAATGGAACTATTGCAGGTATACTTCACATTATATCTTGCATTTAAAGACTGATATAATTCAAAGATAATACAATTCTCATTAATAGTGACATTAAAACACATTTTAGGCCTAGTATTAAGAAATGTGCATTGCGCACAAGTAGTACTCCAAATAAAGTTTAATTATAAGTCTTGAGCGATATGGCAGTAAATATGTTAATAGACTTGAACTATACTTAGTATGTAATAAATGTAACTTTTTTACTAGGGCATGCGCATGCATACTGTATTACGTGTTCACATAGTATTTCTTTACAAAAAGACATCAACTACTTGCCTGTGCAGTGTTTTAAGTAATTTTTTTTGGATCCATGTGAACGGGGATCACTTTGACACGATTGTCAGAATTGTATTCGAAAAATGCAAATGTTTTTAGCACATTGTTGTCATGTAAATATACCCTAATAGCTATTTAGTTGAGGAAAATAAAGCCTTTGCTGCCAGCCTTGCAAATCTTGTCAAGTTAACACAGTAATTTTAATATAAATATATAATATAATAAAAACAAATAATAATTAAATAAACTAATGATCAAAAATAACAATAAAAACATTACCACGTTAAGACACATTTAAGGGCAAATTCAATTTTGAAAAGAAAAACCTTCTTAAAAGTGATTGTTTTAGCAGATCAAAAAGAAGTGTCACTCAACTTGGCTTACAGGATATATTATAGGATACATTTTCTAAGAGATGTAACGTGTGTCTGGAGGCTGGGCAGCCTGAACTTAACCAGAGGGCTTGACCTTTACTTCAGCAATCTATGTTGAATATGCACCATCAGAGTGACTCATGCATAGCCCAACTACAGCTGTGCTGTGACACCATGCTGCACCTTTTGAAAATGAAAAGGCTAGGTCACTTAGACCTGCAGGACACAAGGTTAGCGTACTTGTGTCGTGCAGCGATCATTAAAAGCTCTTCGCCATATTCTTCAGCCCACAGACGAGGTCATGGATGCCACTGTATAGTCATATCTCACCCACCCTTCTACAGAGGCTCCTCATATGCGCTGGAAATATTAGGGCTCTTCATAGAAGCTCTTCAATAGAGTAGGCTTAAAACACTGAAAAGCAGTAGATGAACATTATATTGTTTGTTTTTATGTGACTACTCATCAGGATTTTTGTACATCTGTAGCGTGTAATTTCTGTGCAATTAGTGGCTTTTCCAAATATCTCCCATATTCAAAACTTAAGTATAGGTTCCTTTACAATTTATCAGTTAGATTTTAAATTGAATTGGCCACATGCGCAGGAAGGTCATTTGTAATAACAGGACGAGGAATTTACCTATTTGTAAGGCCTATAAACCTACAAACAAAGATTTTTTTTTTTTTTTTACATTTTTCAAAACTTTCAAAAAAGGCTTCATCAAACAAACGTTTAGCATGTTTTGATTTGTAGCTTATATTTTGTACATTTTTGCACAAATGGATGCAAGTATATGAAATTACTTATAAAATAAGGTGGGTAAGTTTCTACATGTTAAACTAGAATAGGAAAAAATAAACAATATCTAAATTAATACATACATACACACACATATTACCTTTTTAAGATAACTTGACTGTTTTCCACTATCTTCTACCCTTAGCGCAGACAGTACATTTAGGCATTTGGTAGATGCTTTATCTAAAGTGGCTAACACTGCATTCAAGGTACACATTTTTTGTCAGTCATTGCTTTCCCTGGGAATCGAACCTATGAAATTGGCGTTGCTAGCACCATCCTGTACTGTCTGAGCTACAGGAAGGCATTCATACATAGTCATTTCCGAGGCACCAGAGATGAGTTACTTCTTACCACGAGTAGCGCGTATTCACTTAACAATTCAAATGGGGTGATTTCTAGCATTAAGATCCTGTTTAGCAGCCGTAAGAGAGGTTTGCTCACGTGACGTGTTCCCCGCAGAATTGAGATTGTCTGTGCACCGGCAGAAATGAGACACTTCAAGCTTTGCACGCTGCTTAATTTGATCTACTTGAGATTGCGACTTCCTACACTTGGTGTAATTAACGTCTGATGTGACTAATTAAGTTGACGGTGAGAAAAGAGGGGTAAAAATGGAAGAGAGTCTTAAGCCCCAGTCTTGGTCCGTGTTCGGAGCTGAAGATGGCGAGGATTGTAAATATTGTCCCCGTTGACTGATTACACTGAACTGCTTGTCGTGGGGTCTTTATTAGGACGCTAATGAGAGCCGCTGATGCCAGTCTGCCTGAAACGATTGAGCTATATGAATCTCAGAATCTCAAAAAGCCATCTATAAATGAAACGCATTATGCTGTGCTCCATTCAACGCAGAATTTCCAACTGCCTACTTGGAAAAGTGCAATGAACTCCTCTTCAAATTGGAGGCTTGTGCTGAAATGTACAATTACATTTGGCTGAAATGTGGGTGTGCGATATCATAGGAACATGGGAGCCAAGGGAGATCTACACAGCTGATGATAAATGTTCATTTTTTAGCAAATACAATGAATCAGTGAGTCAAAGCAACCACAATACAGCCTGTTTAGCAAGCATTCACAGAGACAGGTGTGTAAAACAAACGATTCTCTGCATTAATAATCGTACACCTGCAGTTGCAGCATGACAAGGGATACAGTACCACGGTCATGTTTCTTCCTACATCATCTTCAGAGTCATGGATATCAAGTAGGAATATCCCACATCTGATTTTGAACGCTACATCTTTGACATACCAACCAATAAAGCTAAACACACACAAGTTATTCTTCCATTATAGGCAAAATGCCAAGGACGTGACACATTTCTGCTTGTATATTCTTTCTGAACTCTTGTAATAGCTTTTCAGACAAGTAAAGTCATGTAAAGTGTCTTTAATTAGAGCTAATGTAATTGACAATGCAAACCAATAAAACACATCCTGCCGCTGACTCTGAATCAAGGGAGGAAAGCCTTGACGAGACTTGAGTGTTATGTGGCTTAACTCTTCATTTTATCATTGGCCAAGTTTATATCAAGCATCAGCAATTTTTTGGAATTAATGGCAGACCCAGGTTGGCCGAATTTAGATTCCAAAAAAGAGGAGCAAAAAGCTGACTGTATTGCAAATAATAAAATAAATCGGACCATTTAACAATCAATCAATAAACAAATGTGTAAAAAATGATCCAATAAATAAAAGCCTTGGCAACTTCTAAAAGAAAAAGAAAACGAACAATAGCATACTTATATTAACAACTAAAAACTGTTGTTTATTGCTAGTTCGTTACATTTAAGATTTATGTATTTCAATTGCATATACAGTTTACATCTATTTGGATTACACAGATTTAACAAACTAATAAACTTACTATGATGCATATTTGCCAGTCATACATAAATGAAACCGGTAAGAAACATTTAAGATTTCTGTAATAGTACTAATAATGTAAATACACATTAACCAAGTTTATACTGTATACTACATGATTGTCTGTATTATATACTTTTTATTTTATTTTATATACATTATTTATATAATAACAAATCCAACATCTTTCAATCTCTTTTTAACTAACTGAATATTACTCGTTATTACTAATATTACTTGTTAATCATTTTTTAACGGAGTATATTTGTTTTATGATTTATGCTCATTCTAAGCAATTCGAATAAATGCATTTTGAAAAGATGATTATTTTAATCAAATCAAATAAATAGTTAATGATACACTATGCCGTGTTATTGTTTATGCAACTCAAATACACAATTCTTACATTTAGGCCTAAAGTTGTATTTCAAGGAACTCTTTAGTTATTGTGTCGGGTCTTCGCTTGATGTCCAAAGCAAAATGTGAGTCCTGAAGCAAAACCAGTTGCGAGCTACTGGTATAAATCAAATACCACATTATTATCATCTGATAGCATCAGTGTACCGCGGTACCCCCACAGTAAACAAGCGTATTGAACGGCCTCCCTTTATCCTTCGTGAAACTGCAAGATAGCAAACAGCCACACAGCGTACAGAGGACAAGAACACACGAATGCCTGAGCGAGGGAGGAGCTCTGTGTTACTGGATGAATAACAACCTCAAGACGTCAGATGCCTTGTCACACACTGTCTCGCATTTCTCCTGCATTTTTCTCTCTCCCTTTTTCGTCGTGCATTATTTTGCATCTCCTGTTTTTGTCTTTGAAAGCAGGCAGCACTGGCTGACAGCGACACTTACAGCACACTGGAAATATGTGACAGAAACCCGGAGAATGCTCAGAAAACACATATTTGGCATGACTTCAATAAAGCGTGTTCTTTTGTGCTAACACCCCGTTACTTCCCTTCTCCTCTCTTACGGCCGTGTTGCACTCACCTCATTAGGTGTGCCTGGAGAGAGGAGGTGAGATGGTTACTGTGACAACCGGAGAGATAGCGAGACAGAGAAAGCTGAGCGTGTCTGCGCTAGACTCTGAGAGTGTGATGTGTCAGGTGTGTGACTTGGACAAGAACTGTATCCTGTTCATATCAGAAGAATAAAGCAAAGGAAAGGTGCAACAAAGATGTCAGCTCCAGAATAAATGCCGTCTCAGCCATCATTCCTAGCGTTTTTGTAGCAACTCATACGTTTCAAAGAATTGCTGAAACAAAAAATTATTTAGCCTCATGTTGTTATAAAACCATATTCTTTATTTTGTTTTCTTGGAACATTTTAGGAGAAAAAAAACTCAGAACACTGTTTTTCCCTCAGAACTGCAGTTTATAGAGACTACAGCTGCCAAGGTTGAAAAGAACAAACAACACCATAAAAATGAATCATATAACTCTTGTGTTATATTCCAAGATTTTCAAAGCCAAATGTGAGAAAAAAAATCTTTATTATACTCACGATTGGCATTGTGTCATTGATGCCAAAACACTATTGGTGCTTGCTTGTGTTGTCACCAAACGTGACATGCCAGTTCAAATTTGCTAAATGGAAGATTTTCAGTTTTTAGCAAATTACTTATTTTTTTATCTGCTCCCCAAAACTACATTTTCTATGCCTAATGAAGACCAGCTCATTCGAGGAGAGTCCAAGCAAAGACAAATGCTCTTGGAGATATCAACCCAGGCTCATTCAAAATACATACCTTACTGCACGCTTTGCGGCAGTTTCAAAGTGAAACGTCCAGTGAGTGGTGCTAAAATGCGGGTTCAATATGTGACCCTGCCACGATTTTGTTATGTTGATATAGGCATGTATTGCGGTGGTTCATAATTCAAATATCTGATGAGTGTGGCTAAAAGTTAATGCTCTATCATGTTGGAAATATCCCCTACACCAAACCCAACCCTAAACCTACCCGACAGTGTTAACAAATGCAAAAGTGATATAAAAACGTATTTGTTGATGCAGCCGGAGTTTTACTGCCTCTAGTGTTCATTTCAACTGGAAACTGCAGCAATTCGTGTGTATAGGTATGTTTTTGGAGTTTTGCAGAAATGTAGGTAGAGGCACGTATTTCCAATAAGACTATGTTGGGAAATATAGCCTACTCATCTGGTCCTGTCTGGACATTGGTAAATTTTCTCTGAATGACCAATTTGTAATTTGAAACTCTATATTAGTGTCTGCATGTATAATTAAGTTTAGACAGTTTGCAAGAAAATTTAGTGTCCGTGGTATGAAAATGATTGCTGCGAGACGCTGGCGGAGTGAATGAGGCTTGAGAGAGTTGTGAGTGAGGGCGCAGCCTTCACTGTGTTGCCAGATCCAGCATTTTTGGACTTGCCTTAAACTGACAGTAATCAAAAAAGCCCGCAGACAGAATATTGCTGACAGGATGCCACATTCGGTAAGGTAAACGCAAAAAAATATCATAGTATTATCTGGCAGAAATGTCGTTAGCGCCATCAAAAGCAGTAGTGTTTAACACTAGTACACAGATCTGTAGAACAAGAAGGTTACTGAATGAAATGAAATAAGCAAACACTAGCCATGAAGAAGTTTATGCTATTTCATTCAGTATAGTAGTTAAACAGTTTGAAATGGATATTAGAGATTCACTTAAAATGAAGTACGTCATTTCTGCAACAGACAGTCTGGCAAAAACAATAACTATTTTTAAAAAGTATGAAAATATCTGGCATGTAGCAGCAATATTAAGTTATTGCTTGAGCCAATGTTGTTATGTCAGGAGTAGGTGTGCCACTCAAAAAACTACTGGCATATTTTTTAAGCAGGATGAAAAATCCAATCTGATTTAAGCACGAGTGACACTTTTATCATTGATACAAAGAGCAGTATGCTGCATTTATTTCAGAATATGCTTAAACTGTATGTGACACCTTTATTCCTACAGTTTGTGTGTGTGTGTGTGTGTGTGTGTGTGTGTTTGTTTGTTGATGGCTCTTGGCTATGACAGAGAGATATGTCTTCATGACCCAATGAAAAAGGTCAGGCAAATCCTGGGGGTAAACAGGAGGACAGTGTGAGTGTTTTAACGGGAGGACTGAAACAGAGATGCTGCCCCCTACAGTGTGGATGACCTTCATACTGTGATGAGAATTCAGGGTCCTTTAAATCCATCCTTGCGTTCTTCTTTTTAACTGGCTCTACATACACCTCTATAACATATACTGTATATACTGTATTACCTTTGGGGTATATAATATTAGAAAATATATAGTAGTATATAATATTAGAAAATCTATGAAAAAATCAAGGCATGCCATGTATATTTGTGAATCAGATAGCCCATAAAAAAGAAATTACATTGCAAAGAATATCTTTCATATCAGTTTGAATCTAAACATCTTCAAAACAAGATACATTTAGTTGAGAAACTAAGCCTTGTTTTCAGAAAAAAAAAAAAAAAAAAATTCTTATACCTCAATACCTCAATTGCTTTTCTTGTTTTAAGCGTAAACCGTAAATTTTTTTATTTTTGCACAAAACAAGACAAAATGACTTCCCAATGAGTCAAGAAAAATAAACTTTCATATTCTCTAGAACCAAGTTTCTCCAATAGATTTATTCTGTTTTAAGGATGTTTATATATTTGTACAGGGAATCAAGAAAGCAATACAGAAATTGCAGTGTAATTCATAAAGTGTTATAATTAAACATTTCTGACCACATAGTTGTCCTGACTACTTCCGTATTTAGGTGCAGAGCAAAACATCACAGAGCAAAATTTGTAGTGTGAGGTTGGGCTCAGTGCAGGGAGGGCTGTCTAAATTTCATTGAAATCCTCCACTAAAAATGTCCTTTTCAAGACTAATTACTGTCAAAGCGGGTAACAGTCAGCAGAGACAGGCAGCGAGGCTCAGAGGTAGACAGAAATGGGTGAGAGGGTACAATGAGGGCGAGATTAATGTGAAGATAAAAACCTGTGCACTGTGCACGCACAAGACCACCATCCCCGCGATCGCTGACTCGCAGCACGCGAGGCTGAGATCGGCACTGGTCCATATGGTGCAGATCCTGTAACGTACGCACAGCTGTGCCCATACGTAACTGGCAGACATTAGACAGAGGTCTCTCCAGATTGAATGAGATGTAATCAGATTAAGTAGCAGCTGCCACAGACGGCCCTTGTTGCTGTGTTTTATGAGCCTTCCTGTACATGTGTACACACGCTCGGAGCCGCCAGACAAACGTCTGCGCAACGCTCTCTTAATGTTCTAGAGTGCCATTAACATACATTACAGGCTGCCAATGGAAGGGTGAAATGCGGTCAGTGGCGATGGATGAGCTCTCTGACAGTATTTATATGCTATCTCCTCTGCCAGCACTAACCTTGCACGTACTGGAAGTGTTAGTAGGCTCAGCTGATGGGCGTAAGGCTCTAACCGTTTCCCATAAAAGCTGAGGGAAAGACACATAAGGCATCGGGTTATGCTTTGATTATTCCGCGGCAAATGAGCCTGGCCCCTGTTCGAAGCATGGCCATAAATCAGCCAAATGCACAGTGTGTGAAACCCAATTCTGTGCATGACGCGTTAAAGCCTCTGCGATGCTTCGTTTTTCTGCCTGCCATTAACATCTTGCGCATGGTCAGGCGCCCTAGACTTTCTAAGGATCCTCCATAGACCATGGACTTGTATGGACACGATCAACACATGCACAAATGGCTTTGTATACTTCACTTGACCTGCAGAGGGTTGCATGGAGATGCATCATTTTTTAAGTACAAACACAGGTACCTTCTCACCTCCTTGCACACCCATTTTTATTTTTTCAACCTTCGTCTTCTGTTGTTTTTATAGTCAGTTTTCTTCTTTTTCTTCAAGTACTTCTTAAAAGCAATGTCACAACTCCACCATTTTTCCACCAAATTATGGCAAATAGACAATTGAACTATACTTTCAACTTAAAGGCACCTACTCAAAGTTTCCGCTGAGTGAGAATCTCAATAGCGGTGGTGTGTGCAAGAACATACAGGAAACAGGACAAATTAATAGATGGGCATTTGTTGGCCAACGAGAAATGTTATGGGCCAGACAGGTCAACTTGACAGATCTAGTTGTGCTTTCGAAAATCCATTTTGCTGTATTTTAAACTGAAAATGAACCTGTCCAACATTGGGATGTAGAAATGATCTTACATGGGTTTTCAACTCTCAAGGTCCACGTTTCTGCAAAGTTTAGCTCCAAACCTAATCAAACACACCTGAACAATCTAAACAAGGTCTTCAGGATTACTAAAAATTACATTCAGGCGATCAAGGTTGAAGCGATACTCTGCAGGACAGTAGACCTCGAGGGGCAGGGTTGAGAAAACCTGTCATAAACCTTATCAGCCTGGCTGACTATTAATCTGGTGACATAATGTTCATCCAGTGATCCTAAAATGATTGCTAAAAGGCATGTAAGTTGCCCTTAAGGGTCACACATTCAGGACACATTTTGTCCACTTCTGAGTTCATTCAGCAACCAGATGGCAGAAGCTTCTGCTTTGTCATAGTTTGTTTGCGGAAAGCTACTTTTTTTTCTTTGCACTGTGGCCAAGAGAAGCAAAAAAACTCAAACTATGACTATCATCTTCCAAAAAAAAAGTGGTGGGGCAACTTTCTAAAAATGGGTCGACATGTGGCAATATGGTTCATACGCCCATGGTCAACTCTCCCTAACTCACACTTGAAGTCCCAACTCACAACGCTAATGCTAACTGCATACAAGTCAAATAAATGAACAAGAACCTCTCTGTAAGTCAGTGGGTCACGTTCGTACGCAAGCACTCTGTGACGTCAGGACAGAGGGTTTCCCCTACAGCACGGAGACTGTCACACAGTATATAATGCTAGTAGAAGAGTTAACAGCTGTGTTAGCCTGCTAGGGCAGATATTCCCTCGTCATCACTGGAGTGAAATACACTCCTGCATTATGCAAGAGATAAAAATGAGCGTGGAGACTCTCTCTGATCATCGATGGCAAATCGGGGAATCAGATGGCAGGGAGAAGCAGGCGGCCCTTTCATCCTCGATTGAAGTCACTTTGCGCAAGGGATCGCTCCCTTTGTAGCGACACTCTGTTGTTTGATAGCAGAGAAGCGCCAGCAGCGTGCAGGGAGGTTGGGGGTGGTTGTTCCAACAAACAGTGTGGCATATGGTTCCTTCCATTTTGGCGATGACAAGTGACAAGTTAACAGAGCAGTCGGCTGTGGGTATACACGAGAAGGAGGGGTGGGGAACCGTCGAGAGGAGGGTGCGTGACGCTAACTGCTCTCATTTGTTCGTGCCCCCGGGCGCTACAGTACTCCTTTATGTAGATGAATTAGTAACAGAGTCCTCTGTTCAGAAATGATGTATAAATACATTAAGAAAAACAGCAATAGCTTAGCGGTGCCACAGCTCAGAATGCAATGTCAACAGTTGCCTCAGGGTAACTGCTCCCATTTTTTATTAAATTACAATTGAAGGATGAAAACACAGCTAAATGGGGCTTCTTCTTTCTGCTGTTAATTGACATCTTCCCACAGGACCTCTGTTGCCCCCTGAGACCCGTATCCCTGAGTAGGAGCTCTATAAACAGACTCAGGCTTAGTGAAGATCCCCAATCACTGTAATCACGCATCTTCTTTACTTTCTTCTGTCAAAATCTGATGTCTGTAAACTGATTCTAATCCAAGACGTCTCTAAAAGTTGAGAAGGCTAGCATGATCGTTGAAACTGAAACTGCTTATCGCTTTGAGTAAAATGCTAAATTTAAAATATTCCCTATGACGCTTTCTCAAATCCCAGACCAATTAAAACCATCCTGTTGAGGTATTGTTTCTCAAGGAAAACCATTTAAAGACCTCATGAAATTGCTTGATAAGCATACTTTTCTTTCTTATGTTGGGGTGGGACATATTGAAGGTCTTTTCCCTTTTTTAAACAGCCAATACTTTAGGTTTGTATCTCAGCTCTGCAAAAACCCAACTTGACAGATTTGCCAATGTAAGGAAGTAATGAACAATTCCTTCAAAACCAATTGATCGTTGGTCAATGGAAGTCTTTTTTTTTTTTTTTTACTGCATGCAAAAACAACATACAACACTACCAGTGTTGTCTGAGTCGGTTCAGTGTAGTTAGTTACTGACTGTTCTTATGACAGTATGCAGTTACATGTTATGTGTTTTGCAGTGTTCTATAAATATTGATGAATTAAATATGTTAACAGTATTTGTTTAGTATTTCTTGTTTAATATATAGACCAAATATGTCACCTCTAGGATGAGCAATCACATGAGTAAGCAACCTTTTCCAAAAACTGTTTTAAATGTCTACATTTCTCAATGAAATTATTTAATCAGTAAAAGTATTAAACAAATTGTTGATGAAAATGTTGATGAAAAAGAACAGGAATCCTTAAGAGGAATAAGAACTGGAAATAAAATTGTTAAATTCATGTTTGCCATGTATAGATGGACTAAAAGCCACAGACACTGACTAAAATCCAAAATACTCCAAGTTGGTTATTGTATGGTCATGGGCTCCTGGATCAGCACCATGGACAGGGACACGGTCCGTTGAGTATCTTGCATACAGTATGCTATTAAACCTTTTGACAGCATTTTTCACTAATAATTACAAAGTAGCTGGTAGAAATGCTAAGATGCATGTTTCCTACATATGCCTAATATGTTAAATAATCTTTCAACCACCAAAAATAGCACACTAAAAACAGCTTTCAACAGCTAACAATCATCTGCTTTCAAAATACAGCTTACAACAATGCAATATAGGGCAGTTGTTAATTATTTACTATTAATATTGACAGGTTTATTAAAATAAGATCGTCTGTTCGTCTGTAACAGCACATTGGCTCAAGAGATATTCATTCTAACAGACATTCTCAACTAAAGCACAGCACAGTGTGGAGAAATTACCAGGGCAATGGTACTGATGGGAAATTAGCATCATCTTACAGACTTCAACCCTATTTGCACCATACTGAAACATCACAGATGAACATTGAGTTCAGATGCAATTCAAAGATAAAAGCTTCTCCCCACCTCACCCATAAATTAGGCCCAATTGTTTCTCCAGGGAAGAGGTTTTGAGAGCTCTGGCGGGAGTGTGTGTGTGTGTGTGTGTAGGGGTAGGAGGGGGTGGGATGCTAAAGAGAAAAGGAGTGAGAGAGAGAGAAAGAGGGAGGGAGATGAAAAAAGCCACCATTGTAATTTCTGCACAGCGTGCTTTCCATACTGATTGCTGACACATTGTAACAGGCGATGTGGCTAATGGGGGGTCTATTTTTAGCACTTCAAAAATAAAATGATAAAGAGAGAGAGAGAAATCTCATTCACAATCATGCCCGCAACACTGAAGTACTGAGGGAGGAAGCAAATGTTATGGGCAGCCAAGCAACTAATAGGGTTGAACCCCGGCACTCGCAATAATACGACCACTTATTAGATCCCAATTAGGCATTAAAAAGCCACACTTGCTGCTGTTTACTGATGCAAATCAGGCTGCAAAAGATATTTTAATGCCAAAAGAAGCCTGAATGATTACGTAAACTAAGCTTGTTATACACTGATGAGGTTTTTTAACTGCGTTGGAACATTTGACACAGAGGATCTTAATTAAATGACTTGTATAAATGTACATATTTTCTACAGTCATTTTAAGATTAGGTTGTGGACACAGGATCTTAAAGCTTAAAGTCTTCGTGAATTTAAACTTTACCTTATTAATATGCTTTCATAGTCCAAATGGACATAAAAACATTAAGAATTACAACTTTTCAACTTTAATAATAATGACAAATAAATGCATGACAAAGGACAAATAAACGCAGCCTCGATGAGAATAAGACTGATCAAATCTTACTGATCCCAAATTTTTGAACAGTAGTGTAGAGATGGATCTCAGGGGTAAACCTGACCTACGAGGCCCCATGGTTCCATTCTGATATAAAACACTTTTCACAATTTGACCTATTCCTAATATCATGTCCCGAATGTCTTGTTTCACTCACAAATGCAACACACTACGGAAATAAAATTGTGTTATTTCTCTGCACTAGCGGACTGTTTCCAAAACACTCTTCCAACCCCTTCCAAACAGGTAGTCCAACATAAACGTTACGCAGTAGTTTGAGCTTAAAGTTGGCCTCATTCAATTAAATGCTTTAGAGCATCCCTCTTGGGGAAAGACACGCTACAAGTGCCTCTAGACTGTGGAATCCAAAAATGGTATCCACACACATTCAGTTATTAAACAGAGAGAGTATCACACCTGACATCTTTGTCCCTGAATATAACAAATTATTCCACACATTGATTTACCCCAGTAAGTACCAGAGCAGTTTCAGCTACGTCTTGTAAGACTCAACCCTTCTGTTGTTGTTGAGGAACCCAACTGTGAAACCAAGTGGATTTGGACGTCTTTAAACACAAGGAGCTGGCGTGACAGCTCTTTGATCTTGATTAATCTGGGAAAGCTTTGCCCGGTAAGTATATCAAGCCACTAGATCACCAGGTCAGCAAACAGAGCACCAAGAATTAGGTTATGGCCAACCTCATCATCCCATCGCCACAAATAAAGAGCATCTAGACTTCAACTCTCAATCTTACACTCAACTAATGACATTTTTATAGAACATTTCAGGTCTTTGATGTTGAGTTTTGTTGAAATGCAGTCAAAAATGTTGTGACGTTGAAATATCTAACAGGTATCTTGAAGTGTCACTAGGAGCATGGAGGATTCCTAAGGCCGAGGAAGTCTATTGCAGTAATTCATTTTTGTTCTGTTGTACTAATTCTCGTCGTCTCCATATGTTAGCAGGATTAGTGTCACGTCTGAGACTGATCTTGAGATGGGGCGTGCAGTAATGACTTTAAAGTTCCTGCTATTGGGCAGCTCACCATTCTTCCTAACACATCTGAATGTATGTAAAGCAAACATTTCCTTTAGCTAACATAAATAACTATAAAAAATTAAATAATTAATAATAGCAATAACAGAATTATTGTGCTTTTTTTTAAATAAAATAAATAATGTGCGATAATACTATTATATTTTAACATAAACAGTATTAAAAATACAATTATTGTATATTTACAATGTCTTTTATTTATTTATTTTTAAATGAATTTTCGTAATTTTCAAAACTTGACTATTTTGGCAGGTTGCCGGCATATAAGTATATGCGCTGTTGGTTTTATCGCTGCCGAGTGAAGCATCAGTGAATGAAATGTCAGTTTTGCATTTTGCTCTGAAACGACAGTGCATAGCATAGATTTATGCTTTCAGTGCAAATGGAAATCTTATACAGCATTACCTTAAGTCAATCTAAAATGGTGATTTGGGACTTATTTACCCAGAGCGTTTTTTATTTTGGTTGTGCATGTGCACCTGCACAACACTTATGTGCATCCCTGATTATACTGTTTAAAATAAAGTTATGGGGAGCAACAACATTTTGTTCTGCTTTATGCACTAGGGGTTTTACAGTCTTGCACTAGTTAGTTCTGCTAGTCGACAAAATTGGTTTGCGTTGAATTTTAATTTACATTTTTTAATTTTTTTAATTTTTTAATTTTTCCAACGATGCTTCATATTATGGTAGCTAGGCAGTGTGTTACGTTGTTGTAAGAGAAGTGCACCCCTGAATGATTAGTCGAGAAGTAAAAGGAATAGCTGCCAAAGGCCTTTGATGCAGTCAGTTGGTTAAGACAAAAAATAGGATTTAAATGGTAGGATTTATTGCATCGCTTGTCAGTTTGGGTGGGCCAATCATAGAATCCAATAACGTTGTTTCAATTCGAAGTTTCCATTCGGATTCTATGAGCCAGGTCAGGTTTGGCATACAATGCTATCCCCAGAGAGGTGTAATCCGCACATAAACAACCCTATAAGCTGTGACGTGGTCCAGCCCTGTGTCCAGACGTGGATGTGCAGCTATACCCATTAGGGGTGGGGTGTATGGGGGGGTTGGCTGGTCCTGTCATTAGAACGGCAGGCTGCCTCTCTTTAATGGGCCAATTGTGTAACCTGATAAAGGGCAATCCATCTGCGGTCCCCGAGTCAACTCTGACATGGTTTCCAGGGAAACGGCACCCACGGGAGTGGGCGGGAGACCTTGAAGGGGGAAATATTCTTCTGCTGCGCTGTCTGAAAATAACCAGAGAAGAAGGAGGGGTGGGGAAGAAAACGGAGACGAGGAGGGGAGGACAGAGCAGCCGTGATACATGCACACGCCGCTGTCTGAGGGGTTAACTCTAATCAGACGTGACAAACGCCTTCCCCGGGACTGAGTGACAACACCACGGCAAAATTGCAAGCAAGGTCCGCACAGAGAGATGACTAAATTGCAAAAACCTTCGTAATGACTGCTAAGATGAGCTATTTTTGGATCGCAAATTAATTATTCCAACACATCCACGCTAACTGCATTTGACTGAAATAACCTTGTGATCTAGACGATATATTGTAATCAAAGTGCACATATTGTGCTCATTTACAAGTTCATAAGTTCATCATTTTAAAGTTTCTACCATAATTGGTATGTAATAAATAAGATTCTACCATAATTGGTAGAACAATATATTAACATGATTTAAAATTTTAAAATATATATCATTCTTCTCATACTGTACATTCTGTAACACCTCTCTGCCGCTGTCCTCTCTGTCTCTTTAAAGCCCACCTTTCTGAAAAGCCCAGTCTGCTCTGATTGGTCAGTTGGCCCAGTCTGTTGTGATTGGTTAACCGCTTATAGTGTGTGTCAGAAATGTAATGCCCCTTATCATAATTGGGTTTCAGCTCCCGAGACTTCATGAGTAGCTGTAAAAAGTATTATATCTAAGGTAACTATGGCGTCGGTATTGGAAGTCCATGCAATATTTTGTTTTTTTCCCCCCTGAAAACAGCGTCTCCTAGACATAGCAAAATCACTTACCTAACTGTTCTTTGAAGGTGGGCCAACGCAAACAGTAGGTGGACATTATGCAAATATGAACATAGTGATGAAGCTAAGCCACAAAAATAATGGCAGGACTACAAATGGCACATTTCAGGCAAGTGTTTTCTGTTGGAGAGTTTATCTCCCTTTGCCGTGGACTTGCTTTGTAACTTTGCAGATTGTTTATATGTACAAACAGCTATATTACACATTAAAAGAAAGGTAAAATAATAAAAAATAAAAAATCCCACTATATGCACTTTAACGTGCTTTCTCCTATCCCAGTTTAATGTTCCACTAATTGTAAGTCATTCATAAATTGATTCACATGAAAAATAATAATAATAATAATTCAACATTGTGGCGCAATCAAAACATTTGACTGTGTATCTTGACCGGCCTGACACAGCAACACTGACTTTGGGGGCAGGACAAGTAATGTGTTTGGGAAAATGTCTTGAATACATTACATTATTTTACATTAAATTTATGTAACTTTGTAACGTGTCTACAAGTCAGTTTTGACTGCAGGGTCTGGTATACTGAAAAATCTGAGGACAATCTAAAACATTGTTGAGATTTCTTCTGGATAAGACCTGTATGAGATTACAAGGATATTCTGAGTAGTGAGACATTTGTTTTCTATTGCATATCTACAAACTACAGTATAACTACAGTACTGAACAATGAAGGAACATCTGACACTCGTGTAAGGTAGGACGAAAGCCTCGGCCCAAATGAACTCACTATAATCGCATGGAATGTTCAAGGGTTAAAGACTAAAGTCAACAATAGTGAGTTATTATTGGACACATTGCGGGGAAACTCCTTTATTTGTTTGAGCGACGTTTGGTCACAAGATGAGACTGAGGTTTGTCATTTATTTTCTTATTATACATGTTTTTGTCTTGTGCATAAGCGTGTGTCAAATTTTGGTCGCAATATTGGAGGTATCTGTGTTTATGTACATGATTCTATTGTGAAATATTTTTCTCGGATTTGTGAACAAGCAACTGACTGCATATTTTTATATTCCGACAAAAAGAGTGGATTATTTGAGGATAACATTGTTCTTACTTTTACTTATATCTTCCTAGAGGGATCTAGTTCATATAGAGATAGAGAAGAGAAAAATGGTATTAGTTCTTTGGAAAATAAAATTCTAGATGTGTTCGATCAAGTTGAAGAAGATGTAAAGTTAATCATTGCAGGGCACTTTAATGCTAGAACTGGTAATGAATGTGATTACATTGAGTGTGATGATTCTGAATATATAGCATGTGGTAGTTATTATATTAATGATCATTTTGTAGAGTATAGAAAATCAAAAGATAAGGTTGTTAATACATTTGGTCGATGTCTTTTAGATATGTGTCGCAATTTAAACATTCATTTTGTAAACGGAAGAATTGGGAAAGATATCGATGGAGAGTTTACATTTATGTCAGCAGCTGGATGTAGTGTGATTGATTATTTTATTATATCCAGTGAACTCTTTACATATGTTAAAGATTTTTTGATTTTACATGTAGATATTTCTGATCACTTCCCACTATCATATACCAAGAGGTTAAGTAATGTTGATTCAAGGACAAAAATGCAGAAAAATCACAGTGATGTAAGAACCTGGACAAGATAATCTTTAAATGGGGAACTAATGGTGAGAGGCAGTTTTTGCAAAGATTATCTTATTTACTGAATGGAAACTTTTTAGGTGGCTTTTTTTACTGCAGTGGAAGAAGATACTAATATAGCAGCTAAGATGTTGACAGACTGTTACCATGAAGCAGGTAGATTTTTAATGAAAAAGTCTATATTTAAAGTTAAACAACCACAGTGGTGGGATGAAGATTGTTCATTTCAGAAATCTGTAAAATATAGTGTTTTAAATCAATTTAGAAGAACAGGTAATGTGGGGACTATGAACAATTATATTCTTGAGAAACAAAAATGTAAAAAATGATGTAATAGAAAGAAAAAACAGTACAATTTAAATGTTTTAGGTAATATACTACAGGAAAACATGAAAACACAGCAGCTGTGGAAGAAAATTAAAAGTTATGGAAGGTCAAATAATATACAGTCTAACAATATTGAACATGATAAGTGGCTAGAATATTTTATAAAGTTATTATCTGATTCAAAATTGAATATAGATGCTGACTTTGAAAACTTCGTCACAGATTGTGTGAATAATCATGAAGTTGCATTGTTTAATGAAGATGAAATTTTAGATAGTAGTATTACTTATAATGAGATTTTTAAAGCTATTATGTCAATGAGTAATGGAAAGGCCCCTGGACCAGACGCTATTATTATTGAGATGCTGAAAGCAGCATCACATATGTTATGTCCTATAATGCTCTCTTTACATAATGCAATATTAGATACAGGGGACTTTCCAGAGATTTGGTGTGAGGCTGTGATTTGTCCGCTATACAAGAATGATGATAAAAAATGATGTAGGAAATTATAGGGGGATCTCATTGATTAATGTGTTTGGTAAAATTTATACAAAGGTCTTGAACTGGAGATTAGTATCTTATGTAGAAGTAAATAATATGTTTTATGAAGAACAAGCAGGTCAGGTTATTCTACAATAGATAATATTTTTATTTTACAGTCAGTGGTTCAGAAATATATTACAAAGCAAAAAGGAAGGATGTATTGTATATTTATTGATTTTTCTAAAGCTTTTGACAGTGTTCAGCAAAATGTTTTGTATTTCACTCTCATTAAGAATGGCATTGGTGGGAAAGTGTTTAGTGTATTAAGATCTATGTATTCTAAACTTAAATCATGTGTGAAAGGAACCAATGGTCTAACAGTATTTTGGCTGCGCCATTGGTGTAAGACAGGGCTGCATGGTGAGTCCACTTTTGTTTATTCTTTTCTTAAATGAATATATAACAATGTTGAAGAAAAATTGTAAAGGTATTCAAATTGAAAGTATCACAGAAATACAGACCTTGTTATATGCTTATGATATGGCTAATATAGCAGATACAATTGGAGGGTTACAGAAACAGATTGAACATCTTTATGGTATGAGAGTGAATTTGAGAAGAGGGGGCTCTCTAAATAAGGATGAAAAATGGTATTTTGTTGGTGAACAGACTGAAGTGGTTAATTGTTACAAAAATCTGGGTATGTGGTTTACACCAAAACTGTCATGGTGGAAAACCCGACAACTTTTAGCAAGCCAAGGCAAGAAAGCAATGCTTTCCTTACTAAGGTTTGTTCGCAAACATAAAATCATCTGCAAACAATCCTTGTATTTGTTTGATTGCATGGTTGCACCTATACTTTATTATGGTTCTGAGATATGGGGTTTTGAACCAGTGGAGTACATTGAAAATGTTCAGATATCTTTTTGTAAAAAACTCCTGTGTGTCAGTACAAGTGTGAGCAATGTAGCTGTCTTGGGTGATTTGGGTAGATTTGTATTGTCCACTTCTTATATGAAAATATGTATCATGTATTGGATAAAACTAGTGTCTATGTCTAATCATCGTTATCCAAGAAAATGTTATAATATGCTTTTTCAATTAGATGAACTAGGTAGAAAAACACAGGTTACTTGTATTAGTGTTCTGCTGTACTTTTATGGCTTTTCTAGTGCCTGGGAGGCTCAAAGTGTAGGTGATATAAGAACATTTACTGCTATTCTTAACCAACGACTGAAAGAAAAAAGCACATGAGGCATGGTATACATCAGTTTTGGAAAATAATAAGTTAATTATATATTTACAGTGCAAGTCGTCTTTGATACAAGAGAACTACATTGCGTCTGTTTATAATATGCAACTGGTACGATCATTGTTCCTTTTTAGATGTTCAAGTCATCATCTTGCTATAGAAACCGGCAGATGGAGTAATACACCAATGGCAGAGAGAATCTGTAGTTATTGTAAGTTAACATCAAATATTTCTGTGATAGAAGATGAGAAGCATTTTTTGTATGATTGCTCCTTGTATGAGGATTTGTGTAATCTTGTTCTTGTTGGTGATGTTTGTATTGATGTGTCAAGTGTTTGTAATTCGGGGTATGCATGGAGATTGGCATTGTATATATATATCATGGAATGAAGAAAAGATTATCTGCCATGTCATTATGATTTTGTGGAACTATGGGCTGAGAGGCCATGTATTTCTGGAATAAATTTGAAACTGAAACTACTGTATAGAAATTTTAATCTCAATATTTAAGGCTCTAAGTCTCTAGTAAAATTTAAATTCCTTGCTTTTATTGAGATTATTTTATGATTATTTTAATTCATTTTATGTAAAGCACTTTGAATTACTATTGTGTATGAAATGTGCTATATAAATAAACTTGCCTTGCCTTACCTTACCTTGTCTCTCTCACACACTTCCAAACATAGATCCATTAAATACACATGTACACATTCTACATATATGTTGAATCAGCAATCTGACAGATGTACATAGCCTTTACCATCTCAACCAGATACAACAGGTACTCTTATAGACTTTGATAAATATGAAACCAAAACCTCATTCTGAAGCAATTAAAATTATATGTCTGGAAATATTTTTGACTGTGAATTCAAAAGAAGACTGGTCACTTTAGGTGTTGGTCCAAAGTAAGCAGCTTTTGCCAAGAAAAAGCTGTAATGAGAATAGTCAAAAGTCTTGCTATGTACAAATATGAAATAAGGCATGAGATAGTTTAAGATCTGATGTTTCATCAAAAAATGACCTCGGTGTAGCTACAAACAGAAGATAGTAAAATTATGATGCCTACCAAAGAAAGTGTTGGAAATATACAACAGGATCTGCTAAAAGCTATCTCACATCGGTGATATCTTGAAATGCTAACAGTGCTACAGTATTCTTGGAAGACTACATGCCCCAGTGACATATGAGTCATACTATAATTGTTCTGTGCCCTGTGAGTCAAACGTTCAGACACTCATTCTTTATTAGTACTATTCACTTTATATACACATTTTCTCATACAAATACACTACCGCTCAAAGTTTGGGGTCTGTGAGATTTTGGTCACACTTTAGTTTAGGTACCAATTGACCTATCGGTAAGCCCCTCCCCTCGAACGCAGATGAGCCAATGGCAGTCAAGTATCAGTTGCACAGGGAGCGGAACTCGGACATCTGTAGTTTTCAGCACCATAGAGAAACATTGGAAGATCCGAAGCTTTCATCGGTTTGATGGTGTTTATGCTACAAAAATGGAAAACCGATGTGCCTGGGGTACTTGAAACACTGATTCCAGGTATCCCGAGCGGATAGGCAATAGAATTAATTTATTTTACTACATTTCCTAAAACCCAAACAAAAAAAAGTGCACATTTCTCTAGGTTAAAATCAGATTGAGCGGCCATCTAAAGTTGCTAATACTTACATATTTCAGATGATAAGCCATATTTGAGGTTGATAAATGATAGGCGAGTGTTTGGATGTCCTGCCTGATGTACTGTATTAACATAGACTAGTCGTTAACAATCTGTCCGTCACGGACTGCGTGACTTCTTCGCCTGTGGATTTTTTTCTTTCTGCGACTAAGCAACTAATACATTTTTGGTCAACCAAGCCTCTTCTGGTCGACTAACGATTAGTCGACTATTAGGGGGCAGTCCTAGTAATATGCATGCTAATAAGCAACTAGTTAATAGTGAGAATTGGTCCTTAAAATAAAGTGTTACCACAATTTTATTTAAAATGTTTTCGAAAGAAGTTTCTTATGCTCACCAAGCCTGAATTTGATCAAAAATTCAGTAAAAACTGTAATATTGTGAAATATTCAATTATTCAATAATACAATTCAATACAATTTATATTTTAATATATTTAAAAATGTAATTTATTCTTGAGATTCAGTGTTCAGTATGGTATTTCAGAAATAATTCTGAAATGCTAATTGGTATTCCAGTCAAGTTTTTTATTGTTATAACATTTGAAAATGGTTGTGCTACTTAATATTTTTGTGTTTGCATTTTTCTCATGATTCTTTAATGAATAGAAAGAAGAGTATTTAACAGCATTTGCTTTCACTTTTGATCAAATTTAATGCATTTAATGTAACTTATTATTTTAAAATCTTACTGACCCCAAACCTTTGAATTGTAGTGTAGACTATGTTTGATTTTCATATATTTTTGAAATTCTTGTAATGCTCGTATATCAGAAAATTCCATTTGATATTTAACATCAATTTTGAAAAACCAGTGGGTAATACATATGCATATGTATGTATTTGACTAATGTGTCAGACAACTACATAAACAATGGCTCTCCGTAGAAATGTTGGAAACCGCACTGAAGATGCTGGGAGAGACGCAGTGGAGCTGGTGGCGAGTGGCCTGTTCTCTGTGGTAGTCCTGCTCAGCTGGAGCATAGCAACAGACCTGCCCTCCCTATAAAAATAGGATGGGCCTCAGCGAGACCGCTCGAACACAGAGGTTACAACGCGCACTTCTCTTCATTGATTATGCGCCACAGCCCTGGAGTGAGCCGCTTACAAGACACATCTCCTCATCCCTCTATCTCTCTCTCTCCCCACACGTCATGTTTTCCTGCCATTTTCCCCCTTTCTGCTCGTGTCTCACATTTGGGCCATTTTCTTGCCTACAAACACATAAATATTTCAAATAGAATTGTCTTCTTTTTCATGTGAGATTTTTTGAAAACATTATTCTTCCATCTTTTTGGAATGAAATGTTAATATTGTACTGGCTGATGGAGGTGGTCAGAAAAAAGGATAAGAAAGAGATCAGCTAAAGGTATAGAGATGATGATATAATGAAATAAATCTCAAGATTTTTCAGCTCTGTTCTAAGCATGTACAACAAGCTGAAATGGAGGAAAAGAGAAATGAGCAGCCTTCCTGTCTGTAAAGAATGATTTACTGCTTTCATTCAATTGGCAGCGGGGCTTCGCTGACCATATCTGTGGCAGCCAATCACGTCCTCATACGCAAACCCCTTCTCTCAACATGTCACTGATGCATTCAAATAACTTGATGTTTTACTTTTCAACGTAATGTCACCAGAAAACCACAAATGAGATTTGTTTAATATAACAAATGTTTCTCTGAGCAATGAGATTAAATAGAGTGCATGTGGAGAGCTTTCTCCTGCTTTCTCCAGCTTTTCAGACTTTTCTCCAAAGAAATATGCCCATACATCCACACACATATTGACTTCCTTCAACTAAATTACATTTTCTGAAGAAAAAGCCTGTGCAAAACTCAATGCTTGTTGCCAGGGTGTTGCAGTGCTACGCTAATGTGTATGGAGTGTATGTATGTTGCTAGAGCTTTGGCAAGTGTTCTAGGAGGTTGCTGGGGTGTTGCCAGGTAGATGCTAGGGTGTTTTGAGTGGTTGTATACACTGAAAATAATAAAACGACAGCATCATTTATTTAAAGTACATTTTTATATTGGTCTAAGTGAAAATCATGCTTTCCAGTTTACACCTGTTTTGTTCAGCTTGGCTAAAAGTAAATAACACTGCACAACCAACCAGCCAACCAAACCAACAAATACATTTTGTTTAAATATTAAATAGTGTAGATGTGCAAAACACATACTGACCAGCTTTACTCACTGCAAAAATTATTATGGGTTTTATTGTTTTATTATTTCTTCTGTTTTGTTTTGTTGTGTTTTAACACATCACATCACAATAAATGTCTTTATAGTATGTTTACAATGAAACTATATTACAATAATCAAGTATGTTGGTCTATATAATAAACTAATACATAATAACTAAATCTAAAACAAAACAAAACAAAACAAAACAAAACAACAATAATAATAAAATAATAAAATACAATAACCTGTGAGAATTTAGAGTTTTTTTTGTCCAAAGTGTAATGTGTTTTTTTTGTTAGTTTTTTTCTCAGTGTACTTCAACAGAGCCAAGTCTCTATGACATTCTGGTTTCTGCTGTAAATATGGTATTTTTATGTATTCTGTAGCTCTGTGTCTCGTCTAGAGTTTCACAAATGATGTCAACAACTCAAACTGCGGTTTTCAGCAGATTTCCAAAGTCTGCAATAAAAAGTCAGGGGTTTTAATATAAATTCAAAGATTGCTAAACAAATTATCTGAGCTACGGTATCCATATCATTTACATGATTCTAATGTATATCAAAAAACGTATTGTTTGTGTCGATTTTTATTTTTATTACCAAAAAATTTTAGCGTACACATCTGAGCTGTGAAAAACTTTAATAAAAACCCCACTGAGTCATTGCTGGATGGTTGCTAGGTTTCTTCTAAGCATGCAGGTCTCATACCTGTTTTCATGTCATCTCTCCTTTAATTGCTCCATGAAAGCTCTGGATGAATGATAATAATCTTGATAATGAACTGTCCACCTCTACAAAAAGTTATGTGATCTCTCGTTGTTTTAGTTGTATGCACTTATTAATGGGTTTTCTCCTCACTTATATTTCGGTGATATTTTCTAAGAGCTCAGATTATGGATTAGGTGGGATTATGCAAAGGAGTCTGCACATGCACGCTTATCGCGCTCATTTCTTTGTCCTCTCAATGATATTCATGCAAATTCCCGCAGTGCCGTATCTTTGCTCACAGCTGCCAACTGGAACTAAAGGATTATGCAAGCAGCTTCAACAAGCAAATAGATTTCACCCACTTCAGAAGAATCACTAGTTACGCTGCTCTCCATCTGTCTGCAAGCCATTTACAAAATTTATTTATTTATTTATTTTTTTGTAAATTTGCGTTTGCATGTTTTAATAGAGTACTTTATAAAAGTGTTCGGGTGTCTTGGGTAAAGTGACTGCGGTAGTAATGAACAATAAGGTAAATTGTTTCAATGGCTCTAACAGCTAGTTTTTGTCATAGAGGAAATAACACCATTATCATCAGATCAAGACCACCAGGGTAATCGTATTTGTATTCATAGGTATTTGTATGTTTAGATAAACACTTAAAGGTCTTATTTTCCTGACAGCATTTACAACATAACCGCTTTAGAGATGTGAAAACCTTTACAAATCCTCAGAACCAGAATTTTTTAAGGATGTTTTGTCGCAGGTGACCAATTTCAACATGCAATAGGAAGTGTAAAAATGTGTCGCTAATGTTGTTTATATTTAAAAGTTATGTTATCAATACATTAAAGTGTTTCAGTCGATAAACAGTCAATATGATATCTCTACTTAAAATCAAATGTTATTCGGCTCGAATACCTCATTTTGAAAACAGATACAGAAAAGTCATGAAAGTGACATTTACTGTTCAGGCAGACTCGTAAAGAATGGATTTGACCTAATAACCCAGCAATTATCAGGAATTAGCCCTAATAGCTATCAGCACTGAGCTATGAAGAGAACACTGGGAGTTTTTTAAAGCCACACTGATGGCATGTCTAGACGTAGATGGTGATTTACTATATATATACACTGTTTCTTAAATGCATTTAAATACACCAATGTAAAACATATTTGAAGGGTAACTAACTTTACATTCCTAAAATAAAAGGTGACTATGAAAATGACTATCCATAACATATATAGAGGAGACCAGGGAGTGTAGCACACACACTCTCAGAAATAAAGGTACCAAAGCTGTCACTGGGGTGGTACCTTTTCAAAAGGTACATGTTTGTACCTAAAGGGTCCATTTTGGTACCTTAAAGGAACATTATCACTGAAAGTGTATATATTAAAACCTAATAGGTACAATTCTTAAATAATAAAGTATGACTTTAAATCTGGATTCTAATTTGATTTGTGATAATGCTAGCGGATGTTAAACGGCAGAACTGGTAACAACTGATTGAGCAGATGTTGTTTATTTTTATATACTTGGAATTCGTGCTCTGCATTTAACCCATCCAAAGTGCACACACACAGCAGTGAACACACACCCGGAGCAGTGGGCAGCCATTTATGCTGCGGCGCCCGGGGAGCAGTTGGGGGTTCGGTGCCTTGCTCAAGGGCACCTCAGTCGTGGTATTGAGGTGGAGAGAGCGCTGTACATTCACTCCCCCCACCTACAATCCCTGCCAGCCCGAGACTTGAACTTGCAACCTTTGGATTACGAGTCCGACTCTCTAACCATTAGGTCACGACTTCCCTTATAATCTACATGTTCAATAAATCTAGACATATCATGGATGGCGAAGGATGTTAAAATTTCCAAACTACTTTTACGAAACCTTTTGCAAGCGTTAGGAAAGTTACTTTGGAAATATAAAAGTTTACAGATAACAAGTTACCCTATTCAAAACGTAATACTATACGTAGTGTAACTATTTCAATTACTTCAAAATGTAATCAAATTACATTACATTAATAATTACTTTTCTAAATTTCTAATGAATGTTTTCAAATGTTGGTCATTTAAAGCAGGCAGGGTTAACCTTAGTAGGATTCAGCACTGATCACTGTCAGACCAAATCCTTCATCAGTTGAATTAAGATTATAATAATTTAATTGTAAAGCACAGCCACCACAAAATCAAACTGTAACACCTCTTTTTTTGAGATCCTTCTGAGGTTAAATACAGATTTAAAATCATAAGATATAATTTAATAGCTATGATATTGTTTTGGAAATCAAATCTTTGCATAGGAAACAATGCTTTGGAAAAAAAACTATTAATCTTAAAAAATAAAGCATTTACACAAAGCCAAATAGGGAATAAAACAGTTATTAAATAAGCATGCATTCTATTCTGTGTCCTAAACTCCTAAAACACTGGTGTCTCATATTTTAAAGCAGTCAATGCAATTTGGGAAAGAAATCAATCAAATTTATATGTGTGAGAAAATATTCAGATGTAACCCCCTTTGTAATCTTTAACATTTTCACAAGTAACTGTAATTTAATTACACATTTTTCTCAGTTACATTTATTTTGTAATTAAATTATGTAATTCCATTGCATGTAACTGGTCACTCCTCAACACTGACTGTACCATCTTACCTCATTTTGTAACAGGGTGTCTACAGATATGAACAAGTTAGATTTAAGACTTTTTAAGACCTTTTTAATACCACCATATGTAAAATTTAAGACCAAACCTGTGAAGGAAATACACATTATATTACATACATAAATGTAATGTTTAATGTGTTTTTAAATTTAAAAAGAAAACAAAATATCATCGCTGTCAAAAATGATATTTATTATTACCAATATACAGAGAACTTTTCATATCTGAAGACAATATCCCATACAAAATATCCCTCAAAAGCTCCACATCAGCAATATTTTTGGTGGTGTAAATGAAGCAATATTTTCATCAGTTTTCTATTCAGCATTTACATATTTACATATAGAGATCTTCCGTATGTCCAATGATTGTAAACAGTCCCTGGGTCCGTCAGACTGGTGAAACTTTTGCGGTAATGAGACCGAAGATATTTAAGACCCACTGAATCTGAATTTAAGACATTTTAAGACTTTTTAAGGCCTTTTTTAAGCAAAACTTTATTTAATACATTTTAAGACTTTTTAAGGACCCGCGGCCACCCTGTGTAAAAGCGAGAGGTCGGGAGACGGACATACTAACAGTCTAATTAAATACATCACTTTTAATTACACCAGACATTCCAGCAGTTACCCTTTCCCAAAATAGTTCTCAAATGCCTTCAAAAAAGCAGCAAAGAAAGTTGTGGTAAAGACTCAGCCAAACATAACCAGCCTTACCATAACAAGTTCTTCTGGGAATTCTATGGCTAAAAAAAAACTTGTATGGACTCAACAGCCATCTGTAATACCCATGTGAGTGTTTTTATGTCCCTGAGGAATAAGTATTAATTAGCAGTTATTTAGAAAAGGAGGGTGCAGAGGCAGCATCGCCATGGGACAATTCCATATGAGACACACATATTAGCCAGAGGCCTGGTTGATTCAGATGCTGGGGTAGTTTACTCCCAAACCAGTCAACCTGCTAATTACTCCTGAAGGAAAACAGGCTAGTCCCATCTGCACCCCATTTCCCATTTGTAAAGACTTTTTGATCAAGACTTTTTATATCAGGACAAGCTGTCGTATCTGGCACCCTGCAAAAATGTTCAACCCTCTTCAACCCTCATCCTCCAGGTTTTAAGTAAAGTCAATTTGGCTAAAAAGTAATACATTAACCGCATATATTGTTATTATCCCATCACTCTAAGTGAATGGTTATAACCGCTATAGCATAACTGTATTGCATAATGCAGAAATAATTTCTTTGACAGTGTAACAATTAAGTTTCTAACTGAAAACAATTCTAACACATTGGAAAAAAGGGAATTCACGCTGATTGAATGAATCTGTATAATTTAATTGTTAAAATAGTTTAAATGAAAATAAAAAAATAAAAATAAAGAAATGCTTTTTGAAAATAAAGTATGGTTGATCCTAAAGTATCACAAGCCTTTAAAAAATCTTAAAATCTTAAATAACAATATTTGCTTCAAACTAAAGATAAAACCAAAAATGTCTATTTAGACATAATAGATATTTATAACTGCCACCACTAAACTACTTCAAACAGATGAAAATACAGATGTTGTAACAATATATTAACTATATTATAATATAATAAAGTTCTAACATAACGATGAAGCTTTTTTTTTCAGTGTAACAACATTTCTCAACAAAAACAATGCTTCAATGCTATAAGAAATTAAATATATATTAAAGAAAAATTTAAGGATCTAAAATCAGTCAATACCTTTAAATAAATTAAAATAAAAAATGAACAGACCTGTGGACAAATGCTGGCATTCAGAAGATAAGAGATAATCATTTCAGAGATAAGCATGTTGTCATTATTATTATTATTAATAATAATAGTAATAATGTTAGCCTAACAATAATAATAAAAAGCCACCATTAACTGCATACACAATTTAAATAGCATTTTAGAGAATATGTGTGATTATGATGTGTTGAGCAGCCATGAGAGTGCGAGATGCTGAATGTTGACTCTAGCTTTGAGAAACAGACAACAATTACATTTGCCCTGGGAGGATGGAGAAACCTGACCATGTTGCCATGGCAACACAAGTACAGCAGAAAGTAACGGGAAAATCGATTCCAAATTTTTTCCTCCCTCTCTCTCTCTCTCTCTCTCTGTTTTTCATTTCAGCACAACCAGCAATAGAATTCCCCTTCACCCTGATGTATTCGGAATACCATAATTGATCATTTTAAATACAACAGACACATATCAAATTCCAAGCAGCAGCTGCATGGAACAAGTAAGAGAGTGATGCAGTTTGTTATAGGCTTGCATTTGATGAAATGAAACAGAGTGACTTGCTCCTCTCTTTTTCTTACATCAAAACACGCACACACACACACACACAAAAGCACAGCTGAATTCATGTGATAAGCAAATGCTGCAAGCAGAAACCATTGTGACTGGCCGACTCATGCTACATTAAGATTGTCGTGTACGTCATCAAGAGTCAAAGGTCAGCCTGCAACATTATGATATCCCCCACCACAAAACGGTGTGTGTGTGTGTGTGGGGGGGGGTCTGTCATGAAGTTTTGCAAATGAGTTTAGTTTTGAAGATTTCTTGTCACTGTGTAAAAGCAATTTTTACAAATTGACAGTTTGCACTAATAAAAATGTCACACTATATGTCAAGGTATTACATTGTATTATTTTTTTCTAAAATAACCGTTTTATTCAGAAATATTTTTAATCAACATTTGACTGATTACATTACACCAATAAAGGTCATTTCTAATGGTCAGATCAGGTATCCACCTTTTTTTTCTACATCCCATGATGCTTTGTGTGAATTATGGGAGTAACTTCTACTACACTGTAAACAATCAAGGTTCACTCTATGATCGCAATAATAATTTTCAAAAACTCAATGTAGTTGAGTTTAGTAAATCTCAATGTAGTAATATACGTCTATATTATGCAACATATGTTGACTCAATCAAAAATGTTTATTAATATTAACAATGAGTGATAATTTTTCAAAGTGATTTCCATCTTTTTAAGTGATAACAAATATTGTATTTACTTGCTTTAGAAACATTCCAGTAAAGTCTGCTAATAGGGATTAGAAGTGACGAGGGGAGACAATTACATTTTAAAGCATCTACGTGAAAACAAACCTGGAAAGAGACATGAGGATTTGGATTTGGGGAGAAAACAATTCTCAGTGCATTCCAGTTAATTATTCATGAGATATATTGTAAATTAAATCGGGAGAGCAGACCACAGATGCGCAGTATATGTTGTCTTTTTCCATATAGTTACAGCAGAATACAAAGGAAAAATGGAAATAATGAGGAGGAAAAGAATGCAGCGGATTGAGAAGAACTTGTACCATAGATGTTTTGGTTATACTATGTCACATTAAAATACCAAGCTTTACATTATTCTGCTGATGTCTGAAAATAGAACATGAATGAAAATGTACAGTTCATTCAGTCAAACTGATGGATAAAAATTATTTGTAGTGCAAATGTCTCAGTTATGTACGTAACCCTTGTTCCCTGATGGAGGGAATAGAGACGTTATGTCGTGGCGACATAGGGGGTTTACTTGAGAGCCCCAGTCCTCTCTGACTTTAAGAGATACGAGTATAAATAGGCGACAGGTGTGTCTGTGCATCCATCACAACCCTGTGGCATTGCAAATGTTGACAAGCAGCCACGTGTCAGACAAATGTTACGCAAAGGCCGTAACCTTCCCAACGCCCCAGCACAAATTTGCTGACCTTGGCGTCCGCAGGAACCAAAAGGTGAGTACATCGCTGCTGGAGATAGCCATGCTGCTGATCCTACCACATAAAATCTTTTCTTAAGAGAAGGGATTTCGACCTTCATGAAAGGTGCTTCACACCTTTCCTGTTTGTTGTTTACAGCTTGGCAGTAACGATGGGGAAACGAGCCATCCAGAGAAGGGAGCTACGGAGGCCACATCCTACCTGTAGGGAGGTATCATGTGCAGACACTAATATGGACTGACCCAGGCCTGGGGCAGTACTACATATGGAATGTACTCTGAGGCAAGTCCTACCTGAGAGAAGGGAGGAACGACTGCCAGCAGAGCCTGACAGAATGATCTGTCAAAGGGAAGACACGGGTTCACAAAGAGGGAAACCTTACCGTGGAAGAATACACATATTGGGTCGCCCGAAAGGGAATAAATCCATATGGACACATAGCCCAGTACAGGGGCTGACCGGAGACCCGGGCAAGCTAACACCGATACTGGGCCTGGCGTCAGACTGCCCCGCCCAGGCTGACTGCTGGGGGTGCTGGAGGATACTCAACCAGGGTTTGCCATCTGGGGAAGAGGAAAAAGACACTCGCATCCCTGGGTGAGGAGGAATGGCGCAGCAAGTGTGACACTGGCCGGTCCTTCCCGCCACTTACCTATTACCCAACACACAGAAAGAAACCGGCTTGACGCGAACACTAAAGGAACATAAGGTGTTCGGTGTCACCCAGCCCTCAGCTCTACAAATGTCTGCCAGAGAGGCGCCGTGGGCCAACGAATAGGAGGAGGTGACATTCCGTGTCGAGTGAGATCTCACCCCCAGGGGGCACGGGTCACCTTGGAACTGGTACGCCAAGGCGATGGCATCCACTATCCAGTGGGCCAACCTCTGCTTGGAGACAGCCGTCCCTTTCTGCTGACCACCGTAACAGACAAAGAGCTGCTCAGAGCTTCTGAAGCTCTGGGTGCGATCCACGTATATCTGCAACACTCTTACAGGACACAGCAAC